>NC_041402.2:54088558-54253558 GCF_900747795.2 Erpetoichthys calabaricus
AGTTTATTAAGTTCTAAATTAGATTTGGAAATAGCGTGATCTTAATACATAGAGTTCATTTATTTCATGCTCTTTTTTTAAACACTGAGCGTCTGAAAAAAATTTATATATATAGTATGCTCCAGAAACAAGTGAATATAATAAAGAATTTTAGTATTAGTTCATTTTTGCCTTGAAGAAATAAAGCCCCGAATTAATTTATTTTCCATGAAATATGTGTAATTGGCCCTCATTTTACTAAACCATAATACTATTTATTTTTTAATGTATCCTTTGGGGATTTTAGCTATGCAACAGTTTGTATTTTATTAAATGATAGTGTATTAAACAGGTTAGTATTTTCATTTTAACAGTGTTTGCACAGTGTTAAAAGATACAAAGCAATTATGAAGATATTTCACGTTTTCTTATTTCTTTTATCTCTGTTGGCTGGCTAATTCCACATTTACTAACATTTTGTTTTACATTAACAAGTGGTAATGTAATGGAGCATATCTATTTGTTACACCTCTGAAAATGGTAGATCTACACATTATTTATTCCACAATGAGCATTTTATCATAACAAGCTTAGAATACAGTCTTTTTATTTTTTATTTATTTATTTTTTTTATGGAAGTCTCTTCAGAATTCTTTTTTATCTCTTTAACATGCTTAATGCTCCCAGGCATTTTGTTTTCTACCTTTACTGGCTTTCCTCCCAGAATAAAGTTGTTAGAATCAACAAATGGTTGATAATGATATGCAGACCCAAGGAAAGCAGCGTTAAAGGATTAAAGCACCAGATCGCCATTCAGGTAATGACAGCAATAGAAAGCCCCTTAGCATCACCCTGAGCCATAAAAATTGGCAGCTTGATTTGACCCATGTTTGTGTTTTGCAATCTTATTATATACATAAAGGCATTATTTTGAAATTATTGCTAAAATAGAGATGTACTTTGAATTGTATTTAATATATAAGATCTGCATAAGTTATGGTGTCACCTGTTATTAGCATAACTCCAATAATTTGATTAAAGTTGATATAAATTTTGCAAAATAAGGGAGATATTTGACCAGGGAAGCATGATTTCCAGTATATGGCGTGAGTCAAGAAGCACCTCCATTGATGCGCTCTATGTAGACGGGTATCTTTAGAAGACACCGGTGTCAGAATCTGGCCTTTCTTGTGAAGCTGCTTTTTGAATTTGACTTGACAGTGCCATTACCAGTAAAATGTTCATTCCATAACTTGCAAAGTATTGAAGACGTTTTTGTGTTCTTTTAATTTTGTGTATTCATTCTTCTGTCATTTTAGTGCATTTAATTTGGTTGTCACACCAGTAAGAAGGTGGCAGTTATTTACTGTACTTAAGCAATTACCACAATTGTACATTTGTCTTCAACCAACTTGTAAGCTCATATTAATACAGCCCCCCCTTAGAAAATATATTTTTTCCACTTTATAATGAGATGCTGCCTTGTTTACTGCAGGTTAAAAGTTATATTATTACTGAGTTCCCATGCCACCCTATGGTCTGAAGGACTTTCCAAGGAGAATGATGTGAGCACTAAAGCATTTTGCTTCTTCAAAGCCAGTTAAAAGTGGAGAATGAATATTATGTTCATGTTTGGTCTGAATAATTTTATTGGTGTACGTTAAGATTTAACCCTTCTGTTTAAAGTATGCTCACATTATTACTATGCCATCCCTATTCAAATTGACTTACATTTATGTCACATCTGTTTAAAGTTTTCTTTTTTAGCACAAGCAGGTTAAGTGACTTGGTTAAGGTCACAGAATCAGGCAAATGTGGAAGCTGAGCTGGAAAGCTTTTAGTTTAACGTTCAGTGCCTTAGTCACAATACCACAATGTCTGCCCATTTGGGCCCACACAAAATAGGTAGTAGAGAAAATAAATATAATATTTAATTAGTGGTGCAACACATTGCTTATTTTATTTTCAGTGGCAGGTGTTAAATACTGAAATCACTGGATTGGTTCAGCAGATAAATCAAAGGTTCTGGCTATTCTGATCTGCTTGGCTTTCAATCCTAGCCTACAAAACACAATTTGAAAGGGAAGAGGAGAGCCATACAAAAACCCCTGGCTCCACAATACCAAAAACAACAATATGTTATCTTTTAAAGATTTATTAACACAAAATAATAATGATAAAAAAAATTGATTCAAAAAAAGGTATATAGTAAAACCAGTCCAGAATTCCAAAATCTTATTTCTTTAAACAAAGGCAAAGTTCATAACCAAAAATCATGAAAGAAAGCACTCACAAAGACAGCAATAAGAGTGAAACTGAAGCTAATGTCACAGCAGCATTCCAGTGGTCTACGGGATCCTTAAATAGTTCTGGGGTCAGTACCTCCACTGCAACATCAGGTGCCCTCACACCCCAGGGCTCAATAAAAAATGAAAAGGGCCCATTACCAAAAGAACCAATATTAACATAAAACAATAATTTAATCCACATAGAGACAGAGAAGAAAACTAAAACATAATATTAACAAATCATTTAAAAACAAAAAATGTTAAATAAAAAGAGAGCACACCTAAGATATGGTTGAAACCTTGACTATAACATAGCAATGGCCATGTAAATTCTTTAAAAGTAAATAGTTTAGTAAAGTAACATCCAGAATTATATTCTAGAAGATGCTAAAGTCCAAGTCAGTAAATCCAGTTACAATCTGTGTGCCTGTTTGGGTGGGACCTAAAAACAGTCCGGAACAAAACAATCCAGAAAGAACTGAAACCTCTCCTTTGCTTAAATGAGCCATCATAAAGACTTAAATGAGTTTTCTCTGCTGTTACCCAAGTTACAAAATGCAAAACTTACTAGTGCTAGACTCTCTTTGGTGTTATGTACAGTTAAGCAGAATTGTTCTGCATATATTTTAATTTGTGTTCATGGAAACTGATGAAGTTGACTTCAGCATTTTCATGAATATTCATTGATGTTTCTCCTCAAAAAAAAAAAAAACAATTTTGTCTAATGGCTGGTGTAAACAAAAACAAGGGGGAAAAAAAGGGTTGTGGTTCCAGGGGGCACCCCATTTATTGTCCTGAATGGAAAAATAAAAGATAATGTCATAGATTTGAAAAGATACAATGACTTCTGCTGTCACATGTTCTTGGTGCTCTGTTTTCTGCTGAAGTTTGTTCATCAATAAATACAGAGACTTGTGGCTAAGCTGCAGTTAATATGGATGTGGACATGAAGGAGGTGGGTCTAGTGAAGATGGAACCAGAACTGATGTCAAGTGTCTTCTGGGGATTTCTGTAAAGGAAATGGAAACTAGGGTAGTCATCTTGTCACAGACAATATCTTCTCTCTGTGTTTCCTCATACCAACAACCATGAAACACTCCCAAAGCACACGTTTGTGACACTAGGTATTTTATTCTCATGTACACAGTACAATTAAATTCTTACTTATATATAGCCCTTAGATTACTGACAATTACACAATACCAACAAAAGACCTAAAAATCATATATTAAATGTATCATATAGTGTAAGTTATTGTGTTCTTGTAAAACTTGACATAATGGAAGAGAGAGAAAAGTGACTGCAGGAAGGCAGAGGTCTTCAATAAAACAAAGCAATTTGTTTTTATATGCTCTATACTCAACCTACAATATTATTTTTTTTTCTACCTGGTAGGATCATGTCACTCTAGTTTAGAATTGTGTTAATATTTAAACAACCAGTTAAGTGATTACAGTAAAAACATATAAAAACATATACAGTGATCCCTCGCTATATCGCGCTTCGTCTTTCGCGGCTTCACTCCATCGCGGATTTTAAATGTAAGCATATGTGAATATATATCGCGGATTTTTCACTGCTTCGCGGATGTCTGCGGTCTACAGTACGTGTGCTTCCTCAGTTGATTTGCCCATTTGAATTCAAACAATGGACGCATTTGAATTCAAACAAGGGATGCTATTGGCGGATGGCTGAGAAGCTACCCAATCAGAGCACGCGGTTAAGTTCCTGTGTGCTGCTGATTGACTCAGCAACGGAGTGCTGCATTAACCAGGAAGTCTAATCTCACTCATTCAACATTAATGCACGTTACTGCTAATGCTTCAGGATTGCAGAAAAGGTAAAAGTTTTGGATATGTTGAAGGAAGGAAACAGCTACATCGCTGCAGGACACAATTACAGCATCAATGAATCCACGATTCTTTTTATTTAAAAAGGAGGAAAAGCATATAAGATCTATGGCCGCAATGTCCTTTAATCAGGGCGCAAAACGAGTTGCAAGTGGACGTGATAAGGCAGTAGTCTGGATGGAATCTGCTTTAGGGATTTGGATTGAAGAGTGATGGAGGAAGAACAACGGCTGTGCTAAACAGTCGCCTGAAGAGGCTCCTTTAGAAGAGCTGTAATGCTATCCTTTGTTGTGCAGTAAAATTAAACTCATCGTTATCGGACAAGTCGTCGTGTCATTGTTGGTGAGTAACCTTAATTAATTATTTACGTACAGTACTTATTACATGTACATAGTTTAGTGTCGCTGTACACACATTTTACTGTATACAATTTTTCTTGCATTGTACGTATTTATTGCTGGTGGCCTGTCTGTTGTAATGGCTGTAACGTATTGATATCGGAGACGCTCGATATCTTTAAAATAATATTTAGGTTTTACTGTATGTAAACTGTGTTTACATACATAATATCAACGAATCTTACCTAATATCTAAGAGAATACAAAGGGTTTATGCTGTATAATTGTGCGTGAAATGTTTATAATAGTGTGGGAGAGTTTATAAGGGCTTAAAATATATAAAAATAACCATATAAACATATTATTTCTACTTCGCGGATTTTCTTATTTCGCGGGTGGCTCTGGAACGCAACCCCCGCGATGGAGGAGGGATTACTGTAGTGAAGGAAAAGAAAAATGGAAATATATAATGTGAAAAAGGTGCTATATAGCCACCCAACCCGACACAGACTGGACACGGAGGCACACTTAAAATAAACAAAACGATTAATTTTTTTCTTCACTTGTGGGTGCATGTCTTCCCCATGTCCCACAGGCAGTACACAGTCCCACGCACCAACACACCACACACTTTCTTCTAGTGCACCACCACTCCTTCCAGGCAACCTTGTCCTCCTCCACCCGACTCTGGTTCCTCGAGTGGTGGCTGCTGGCCCCTTTTATAGTTCACCTGGAAGTGCTCCAGATGCTTGATTGCTGAGTTCTGGCTGCACTTCCGGGTGTGGTGAAAACACTGACCACAAGGGCTTAGGAGTTCCAGCTGCACCACCCCCCCGGGCAGCACCTGCAGGACCCAACAGGGCTGCCCCCAACTCCAATTCCCATGGAGACCTGTGGGAAACCGAGGCACTGCTCCAACCCAGGGGGGGCGGCCATCTAGCGTCCAGGGGGAGGTATTTCACATTCCATGGCTGCTCCCCCCGACCATATAACGAAGGGGCGTCCCAGCTGGGGTCCATGACTGGCCGTCCGCCACAATAAGGTAAGAAAGAAGAGAAGACACTTGTATGTGAAACAAACAAAATGACTTCAGGATATCTTATGAAGGTTTTGCCATTCCTCTGATGATGAGTATTGGCATTCTTTTGATATGTGTTCTGGATAAAGGAATTTTTACTTTATAACTCCAAAAGGAGTAATTGATTACAACTTATTTCTTGAGAAGAATCTTTGTTAGCAAGAAAGGAGCAGAGGAAACCTATCTGAGAAGTGACTAGCAGTTAGACATGCACCTTTGTTGAGGATAGTGTTAGTTCCGGGCAGAGAAGGAGTTATTTGCGGAGTGGGTCAATGACACATTATTTTAGGTGAAGGCGAGAAGTGAATTTTAAGGAATATTTCTTGCAGAGATCATATTTTCTAGGCCTATAAAAGCAAAACATCATCTGGGAGAGAAAATCAAAACTAAGAATCACCTAGCATGAATGACCAGAAACCCTTAGACTTTCTGATGAACTGAACTGAATTTTAAAGTGATCAGGTATGTTGATCATACTACTTTTGTTGGGTTTATCATAAATTAGGCTAAGTCTACATGCAAGAATAGAAAACAGAACTGGTCCTGTATCTTAGTGAAACTGGAAATTAAGTTCAGTAAAGCAAAATAAATGGAGTGTGGCATAAAGCAAAAGAACACTTTCACCATTGTACACCAATATTCATGTTGACAGAGATAAATAAGTACTTCCAGGTTATTAGGCACCATCATTTAAAATACTCCTGCACACACATTGTAGGTAATAAGAAGCTCACTACATGCTGTTCTCAGCAAGATAGGTAAAAACAAATACTCAAAGTGTCAAAGAAAGCAGCAATCCTTTATTACTAATCTAATTTTGGAAGCTTTTTTGAGAGCTATGGCATGCACAAGATGCAGCTAGAGAAATCTGTGCATGATTTATAAAATCTCTGATCTACAGAATCACTCTACTCTTCCAGACTAAAACATAAAGCTTTTAACATCTTAGCTGACCCATCACATCATGCTCATCATCTGTTCATTCTTCTTCCATCAGTTAAATGATTTAAGTCTGCTAAAACCAGGACTAGCAGACTTTGCAAGAGTACTTAACAGCAAAGTATGAAATGCACAAGAGTCTCTTGTACTTACCATTGTTGTTTTATTTAGTTAATAGATATAATGCTTTTTTTTTTTACTTCAGTTAGTTGTACTTAAATAGGAAAATTTCCAACAGTATGTCAAGGTGTTTTGTTGGGATTATTGTAATGTTGGGGAATAATGATTACTACAGCTTTTCTGCTAGGTTCTATTTACATGAACTTCACTTAATGAAATATCAGATAACTGGCATCTGGATATCAAAAAGTAATGTAAATATAGTTATTGCACCATGTGTTCAATAACATGCACCTATTTATGTTGTGCTGTATTCCACTTTAAAATAATAATTATCACATAACACCTCAGAGTGTATCAAAAATAATCTAACCATTTTAATCAGTCATTCCATTCAAATTGATTTCTCTATGATAATTATTAATGAGTAAAAAGTGTTACTAGGATTCATCAAAAAAATAAAAGAAAAAACTGGAGTCTCTTAATTTTTATTATATATGAGGGGGAGTCAAGCTAAAGTTAAAAAATGGTATTTATTAGAAAATGGAACAAACCTTAACAAAACTGATAATGTCATTTCTCAATGTAGTCTCCACCCTTCTCAATGCACTCGTGCCACCTGCCTGGATGTGCCTGGATTCTAGCAGAATAAAAGGTTTTGTCTTGACCTCCCAACCACTCGTGCACCACTTTCTTCACGTCATCATCTGTCTTGAATCGACGACCACCCAAATGTTTTTTTTTAACATCCAAAAAGGTGGAAAACACACTGTGCCAAATCTGGCGAATAAGGAGGATGTGGCAATACCTCAAACTTCAGTTTCTCCAGACAAGCCTTCTGTTCTTAGTAGTGTATGGGCGGGCATTGTCTTGCCACAAAAGGACTCCTTGAGAGAGCAGTCCCCGTCGTTTGGATTGAATAGCAGGCTTCACATTGGCCTCCAGCAAGTCACAGTAACTTGCACTAGTGACTGTAGTACACCTCGGCATGTAGTGTTCGACAATAACTCAGGTGCACGAGTGGTTGCAAGGACTAGACAAAACCTTTTATTCTGAGGGAATCCAGGTACTTCCAGGCAGGTGGTGCAAGTGCATTGGGAAAGGTAGAATCTACATTGAGAAATTACATTATCAGTTTTGTTAAGGTTTGTTCTATTTTCTAAGAAATACTATTTTCTAACTTTAGCTTGACTCCCCCTAATATAATATGATGCTTTATATACCATATGCTTTATGGTGCAGGCACTGTATTACTATTAACTGGTCAACTTGTTTTATACACTTTTGCATGCCTACACACCTTTTAGTAATATCACAGTGACATTTTTAACAAAAGACAATTTTGAAATATATACATACCTTATATCAAAAATTCACTTCTTCTGTGTTTTCTTACATTTAAACTTTTAGCATTTGCATAATCTCTGTTTAAGGTGGGAGTTCAATAAAAAGCAAGGAGTTTAAAGGAACATGGTGAACAATATGCCATCTTTAACCTGGAGATACTGATGTGGTAATGCCATCTTTGAGTGCAATACACAGAATATAGTCCACTTTGAATTGTATCAACCCATCCAATCCACCTGCAATTGAAGCAATTCAGAACCACATCTAGAGGGGTTGATTTATGTTAGTAAAAATTAAAGTGTCAATTTAGTATCATATGTATAGTAGGAAGAGAAGTTGAAACACTTGTAAATGTGAAGTCAACAGAAAAACTTCACCGAAACAAAACTATTAATGTGGGGTCTGAGTATTTCTTGTTAAGTCAACATGCCACTCCTTTTGAACCCCTTATACAAAAATAGACATGTAAACACTGGCCTTTGGCAGTTCACTAACTATCTATCTATTAGTTTACTTAGGTAGGAAAAATGTAAATTGCATTATATTACTAAAGCATTATTGTGAAATGTTTTTTGTGCATTCACTGAAGTCAAAGTAAGTGGCAGAAAAAAATGAGCCATGGAATTTATTTCGTTATTGAATTGCTTTCTATGGTGTCTAGGGTTGTCACTTGTCAGAAGACATAATGGCATACATAAAACAAGGAGAGATAATGATTAAAACAATGCAACAAATTTAAAGTAATGTTTCAATAGCACCATCTACAGGTATTCAGAATATTCACTCAATATCTACCTTGAGCACCATATAGATTAGGCTAGTTGAATATATATAGACTATATATATATATATATATATATATATATATATATATATATATATATATATATATATATATATATATATAATTTATTTTACAGTTTATCCTGTCTGATGTAGTAAACACTCCATCAACAGGAACATGCAGTTCTGTATGTATTGCTGTGCTCTTTTATCCTTTCACACTGTTTACTCTCTGTGGAGACTACATTGGATTTAGCAGTGACAAATTATCACATAATGACAGCCAGTGCAGCAGACAACAAACGCTTGTTATAAAGTATGTGTGAGCCTAGGTACCAACATACCAGTGGACTCAGTGGAATATAATGGTCTATGTACAGAGCTGCAGAGATGTATGCTAAGCTTGAATTGATTGTTCGTTTTAAGCATCAGTACTCAAGAGGACTTCTCAATGACAGTATGTCAGTGTAAATACAAAAATGAAACACAATCTACTTAATTGCCAGACCCATTGTGACACTCATGCATTTAGTTCCTATGCTTCTTTCTTTCTTTCTTTCTTTCTTTCTTTCTTTCTTTCTTTCTTTCTTTCTTTCTTTCTTTCTTGCTTGTATATGGGTGTACTGTTTATGAGCAATATATTCTTTTGGGATTAGAAACTACATTAAGTAAACAGGAAATGATAGTAAATTTTCCAATTTTAAGCATAGACAAAAGTCTCCTGAAATACAGAATGTCTAGGGTAATGAAAAGTATAACTTATAATACTAGTTATCAGACATTGGAAAGTGTGGCATATGCTCAAATAAATTAATGAAGGGTGCAAAAACCAGCAACACTTAAAGAAGTATACATATAACTTACTCATAAACACATTGTATGCATGTGGTACTGTATTTGTATATTTTAGAAAACAAATGTAAGTGATGCCATCTCTTGGAAAACAACTGATTATATACTCTTCAAATTGTCTGTGGAGATGAAGCTGTTGTTGATTTTATCTGGATTTATTCTAGAAATCCATCTTACTGTTTTTGCTTGAACCAAGTATGAGAGCTAGTAAAGCCCCTTCATTAATCATTCTTACTATGCCTGATAAGGGAATTCTATAAGGTTTATGTGTGCCTTGTAGCAATCATGGGATACTCCATTTTTGACTTCCCATTACACATCAACTGATCCAAAAATGTAAACACAGGAAATCTACTTGATTTTTGCATTAGGTGAATTAGTCATTATTGCAATTGTTTTATTACAATATTAAGCTTCGCCTTAAGCACTGCTTTTCTTAAAGACACAAAATCATAGGTAACATGCTTTTCTGTTTATATAATGCAGGCAAATTATGGTCCTTCAAAATAATACTGTTTGCGGATAGAAATGAGCCACTGTTTTAAACTTACACCTGTTAATGCACCATTGATAATAGAATTATGCATATTTACAGAAGATGAGAAATCATAAACCTGCAATAGTTGTGTTATGCCTTAAAGAAAAAATTCGTCCAAATAACCAATTAAATGTAGCGCTTTTGTCTCCAATAAATCTGCACATTGAGTGGGGCTGACTCTGCTAACATTAGCCCAATGATTTTTTAACAACTGTCCAACTATTTCTCTGTAGCCACTGTTGGTCCAATTATATTTTTTAATATGAGAGTTGAGAAACGTATTCGATTAAAACAAAAAGTTTTGTACAAAAAGTGTAACTTCTAATTATTTGCATTGTAAATTGTTGATAGCTGCTATGAGTTTGATTGAGTTTAAATTAAAAAACCTGCAGCAATTTTTTTTTTAATATGGAGTCCCTTGAGTAAGGTGTCAGCCCTCTTTAAATTTGAATTTTTTGTATTTATTTGCATTTTTCCTATGTTGGTCAGAAGGTTCACAATCAGAAATTAAGAGTCTTCTGTATCTCCTTTTAGTGTGACAAGTAAAATGCATTTATCCAGAAGTAAGCAGTATTTGCTGATCTATATTACTAAACGACAGTTGTATATATGCACGGACGCAGGACGATGGACGCAGGACGCATCGAAGCACACACGCACTGCGACTCAGCACCCCAGAGTCAAACCCAGCGGCTTCCCAGACTCAGTAGGTAGCGCCCAAACAACACAACCTGTAAAATAAACTTCAGATCACAATACAACCGCCGCCCGAACGCGCACACCACCGCATATACAGTAAAACCTTCGTTTAGTAATGTTTACGAAGGTTGTATATATGCACGGATGCCAGACACAACCCGTGCCAAAAGCACACGCGCACTCGCACAGCACCCAACAGTCAAACCCAGCGGCTTCCCAAAGTCAGTAAGTGGCACCCAAACAACACAACACAACCTGTAAACTAAACTTGACGTAAAGCGTGTACGCCAACAAGTTGCCATGGTGGAATATTTAAACATTGACATAGAATAACTAGACGCCTCATGACCAGCAGAATCGTATGTCAACGTCGCCGCCATATTGTGAGTGGCACTGCTGTGGAGTGAAGTAATGAATAATGTGCTGCTTGGGATTGTACAAACCGCTGTACACTCCAAACCAGATTCTGGGGGATTACATTTCATAGGTAAGGCTGAACAATTGTTTTGGTTATATTTGGCCATTAGAAAATCCCGTTTTATAATCTTTACTTCAGCTAAGCCAGGCTAAGCTAGCAAAGCTATGCATTTATGTGCACAAGTGAGCCTCCAAACAATGTTTTGGCTAAACGTTTTTAGTCGCTATGTAGATTGTTGTTAGCTGTTAACATTTCTCAAACTTGATGATGTTTTTTCTCAAGGAGCATATTGAGGAAACACAGTTTGAAATTGACAACCATCATTTTATGCTCATGTCTTTAGTTATGTCTGTCTTCCACAAACTAAGGCTGCACCATATTGCCAGACTGAATACTCTCAAATTACAAGATCTGAGTGAGCGAGAGGAGTGTAAGTCTGGAGGAGATCAGTGAGGTTGTGGAGAGCTTTAAATGTTAAGAGCGGTATTTAGTATTGTATTCTGTAGTTAACAGGGAGCCAGTGAAGTTGAGAGAGAATAGGTGTAAGATGTTCATTGGATTTACAACAGCAGGATGTTATCCCGGCAGCAGAATTTTGAAGAAGTTCTAAGCGATTGATACGTTTTTGTGGGATGCCAGATAGAATACCATTACATTAATCTATACGTGATGTGACTCGGGCATTATACAATACTTCAGTACTGTGTTGCGTAAGAACAGGACAAAGTCTGGAAATGTTTCGAAGATAGAAGAAGGCAGTCCCCGAAATGTTACTTATATGGGAGGAATGGTTAATAATAATAATAATTATAATTATTATTATTTAATAATTGCCATTATTAGTGTATAAATGGATATAAATAATTGCATTTAAATGATTTGCCAAAATCTGTTGTATGTAAACGATACTGTTTTAAACGTTACTGTTGTTTTCATCAGAAAACCCAGTTTCCACGTCTACCTGTATTAGTTTAAATGGCACTTTTGCCACTCGCAATAAGGCTGACGTATTGTGTCTACTGGGAAACACAGTGAATGCGGCGTCGATCTATATATGTGTATGTATTTAAACTTGAGGTAGTGGTGACTACTGACAGTGCCAACAGTCAGCTACTCCACAGTTCCTGCGGTCAGGGGTTCAATTATGATTCCTAACAGCAAACGACTTCTAGCTAACAACACACCCGTAGAAAAACAAAAACGAGACTGCATGGATAAAAACAATGAATGAAGGCGCCTACAACGCGCTTCTGAAACACCAGAACCAAAACGAGTCATGACTCCAAAAAGAAACAGCTTTACTACAAATATATTTATTTCATTAAATGAAAACTTTCCCAGGACGCTCCCACCCTCCATGATCTTACATCCCTACAAAGATTGGAGGGAACAGAAAGTAATTGCCATTCTTGGATTTGCGAATCTTTAGAGAATCGGGGGTTTACTGGTTAAGAACTAAATCACTTAGCTAAAACATAAAAGATATTGACCATCATGATCAATCAATCTTGCTTTAAATTGGAAAATCAAAAATTTGAATCAGAAATTGAAAATCTTTTTCTTTTTTAAAATATGAAGAGTCTTTTCCAAAATGCCACATATCCACAAGAGCTCCGTATTAACTAGGAACAGCTAAGCACTAGTGGCCAACAGCCAACAACATGCAAGAAAGGAAAACAACCTCATTAAGTGGTAAAGAAAGCAGTGCTATAATACAGTATAGAATATTAAAGCAAAATTAATTAAAAAAAAGCTGAACAATAATTTCAGAAAAGACGCCAAAATAGTCTTAAGTAATAGACGTGACATGTAGTATCTGGAAACTGAAGACAGGAAGAGTTTTCAGATCTATTTATTAATCAGCCAGAAGTGGTGTCAATGGGTATAATTAAATGCATTATAACAAAAATTAATTATGCAAACATTTCATAAAAGTATCAAACTGTTCTTTGGGTGACAATCACAACATATTAGTCATATTTTACATACATAATTACTCCATTAGTTCTGTTGCAGTGCACTTCTTTGTGTATTCCATTCATTTCTCATTTATTTTCAAGACCTCTTAACATTTCAAAAAGATTCTCAAAGCAGAGCATTGTGTTTTCATTGTGTATTTGTAGTTCATACTAATTTACTTGTTCTTTTCTGAAAGTTTTACATGATAATATTAGACTCTTAGACATCTTAGAAAGAACCCCAATTCAGCCCACTGCCTCAGCAAATAACAGAAAGAGAAAGGCAAAAAATGTTGAACTTTGACATTTAGTTTGTACTCCATAGCCCTTAAATCATAAATATGTAATTCGCATTTCATGTAGCTTTTAAATACATCAAGCAATATGAATAGCACTTAACACTAATCCCTCATTAGCTGGAATCCAAAAACACATCACTTATCTTTAGAGAGAGATACTGAATGTGCTTCATACCAAGATATTAGCATTTTTATACACAAAGTTTGCTTTCCCTAATAATATGAGTCATTGTGTTATTGGGGGCCCTGAGGTGGATAAGACATCTGCCTCCACACTGTCATTTATATATATATATATATATATATATATATATATATATATATATATATATATATATATATATATATATAAACTGATCCAAAAAAATTAAAGGAATAGTTTGGAAACACATCAAAGTGAAAAAATTATAAATTATGTGGCAGGCTAATCCATTTTTCTAAAATTTTATTGCAGCAACTCAAAATCGTACTCAGTAGTTTGTATGGCCCCCAAGTGCTTGTATGCATGCCTGACAACATTGGGGCATGCTCCTAATGAAGACCAGGGCATCACTGAGCTCCTGGACAGTCTGAGATGCAACCTGGCGGCATCAGATGGTCCAAAACATAATGTTCCAGAGGTGTTCTATTTGATTTAGGTCTGGCTCAGTGTGGGGCCAGTTAATGGTATGAAATCCTTTATCCTCTAGGAACTGCCTGCATACTCTCACCACATGAGGCTGGGCATTGTCGTGCACCAGGTGGAACCCAGGACCCACTGCACCAACCTAGGGTCTGACAATGGCTCCAAGGATTTCATCCCAATACCTAATGGCAATCAAGGTGCCGTTGTCTAGCCTGTAGAGGTCTGTGCATCCCTCCATGGATAAGCCTCCCCAGACCATCACTGACCCACCACCAAATCGGTCATACTGAATGATATTACAGGCAGCATAACAGTCTCCACGGCTTCTCCAGACCCTTTCATGTCTGTCACGTACTGTATGCTCAGGACGAATCTGCTCTCATCTGTGAAAAGCACAGGGCGCCAGTGGTGGACCTACCAATTCTGGTATTCTATTGCAAATGCCAATCGAGCTACACGGTGCTGGGCTGTAAGCACAGGGCCCACTAGAGGAAGCCGGGCCCTCAGGCCACCCTCATGAAGTCTGTTTCAGATTGTTTGGTCAGAGACATTCATACCAGTGGCCTGCTGGAGGTCATTTTGTAGGGCTCTGGCAGTGCTCATCCTGTTTCTCCTTACCAAAAGAAGCAGATACCACTCCTGCTGATGGGTTAAGGGCCTTCTATGGTCCTGTCCAGCTCTCCTAGAGTAACTGCCTGTCTCCTGGAATCTCCTCCATGCACTTGAGACTGTGCTGGGAGACACAGCAAACTTTCTTTCAATGACAAGTATTAATGTGCCATCCTGGAGAATCTGAACTACCTGTGCAACCTCTGTACGGTCCAGGTATCGCCTCATGCTACTAGTAGTGACACTGACTGTAGCTAATGCAAAACTAGTGAAAAAACAGTCAGAAAAGATGAGGAGGGAAAAATGGCAGTGGCCTCCACCTGTTAAACCTTTCATTGTTGCCCCTCTAGTGCACCTGTTGTTAATTTCATTAACACCAAAGCAGCTGAAACTGATTAACAACACTTTTTGTTACTTAACTGACCAGACTAACACTCCAGAAGTTTCATTGACTTGATGCTATATTCTGACTAAAAAGTGTTCCTTATATATATGTAAGGTCATCAAGAAGCACCTGGAGCACAATAGGGTGAATTATAAAAGGGGCCGCCTCACTCCATTCAGGGAGCTGGAGTCAGGTGGAAGAGGATGGAGCTTGAGAGTGGAGGAGTAGAGGCGGCAGAAGACTTCGGAAAAGTGAAAGGAAGGACTGAGCAATTATTGTGGGTTGGTGCACTGTGTGTATTGTGCTGAAGAAGAAAATAAAAAGTGTGAACTTGTGTAAGTGTGCCTCTTGTGTCTGTATGTGCCGGGTTAAGTGCTGGCATAGCGCCATCGACTGTCACACTACGTAGAATACAGTATAGTCGTCTATCCCCTGTAAGTTAATATGAAATACAACTTTATTTGCTTTATCTGTAAAAATAAGTGTTAATTAAGCCAGTTAGGTATTAGTCTTATTGCTAATATGGACTGCTAGACATGTTTGCTGGACAAGAACTTTTCCTTTCTTCGATATGAAGTGTTTTGCTTTGAGTTTTACTAAAACTTTTAAAATGAAGATAGTTGGTCTGTGAAATTATTTAGAACATGAGTCATGCTATTGCTTGAATCATCCTACGAAGCAAACTTAAAGCTGCAAAACTAATTTGGGACAAATACAGCTACAAATTTCTTTAGAAAACTGCCATTGAAGAACTCTGAACTGGAAACCACCATCTGAGGACTTGCACTCTCGAACTTGTCAACAAAAGAAAAAGAACTGAACTAATGAGGTACTGTGCTCTTCTCTTCTATAAATGCATGATTGGAACTGAAAGCTAAGACAATGTACAAGAAATTAAAGAGACTGTGATAGAATAATAGAATATAAAGGCATCACAGATGATTGTTTCTGTCGTTGGTGTAGGATAAAGAAGTTTGACTTGCCTTTGCTGGAGAAAGACCGAGGAATGTTGCAATTGTGACATAGCTGCTGTTAAGAAGCCACTGCCTGGAAACACTGTCAGTTATTTCTGTAGTTTTTAAAGATGTCCGTACAAAGCCCAAGTGAAAATACAGGATTGATCTGATAAATATACTTAAAGATTATGTAAAGGCAAGGCAAGGCCAGCTTTCTAAAATAATTGAAATCGAAAGCCTCAAAGGTGATCCTGTAAATTTTCTCAGGATAGCAGAGCTGTTTGAAACAGACTTTAACAGAACATGGGGCAAACCTGAAGTGCTAAATAACAGGCTAATACCCTTATTGTCAAAGGAAGCAAAGAAAAAGCAAAGATTGACATTCACATCCAATGCTAAGGCTTGGAATGAATTTAGTCTAAGAATAAGCACATGGCTTCACGAAAAAGGCAAACCACATTGGACCAATAAACAACTCGTTAAACAATTTAATGACTTCCAATTTCAAGATAACGTTTGTAAGGGATCCAGCGCCCCATCCTCCAGTTCAAGAGCACAACCGAAGATAAATTACACAGCTCGTCATCTCAGCCAACTGCTTTGGTAGTTCAATTTTAGGGGCACACATTGGCCTTGCCAGGAACCATCTTCATTAGCTATCATACTAGAACGTTTGGGATTCAATAAACGTTTCCAAAGACTTCAAGAGTTCCAGTTCAAAGTAGAATGGCAAGAGCAACCAACATCTAATGTGAGTACTGACACCCGGATTGTCAATCAGGATTTGTGGGAGATATGTCAGCTCACATACAGAAGTAAACCAAAAGTCAGAAGGCAGTAGCTGAAGTCCCTAGAATGTCAGCTCAGAAAAGAGATATAGAGAAATGTAGAGAATAGTGAAGAATTCAGTGACAATTCAAATATTCGTACTGTACTATTGAAGCTCCCTGTTCTTTTACAAAATGAATGAAGAATATTTGCCTACAAACTTCAAGAAGGCGAAGAAGGTTAGGCATAGTTGATCTAATTACCTTTTTACATTGGCAGGCTAAATTATTGCTGCATCCTGTGCATGGGAGTATATCTTAAAGCTGCATATTCACAGAGAAAAAAAGACCGACCAGGGAAATTTCCCCCGAAGACTGGGCAGAGAGGAGGAAGCACTTTTGCTACAGGTATCATTGACGCTGCTGAACAGGGGACTCAAGACAATTTGGACAAAAAGTCTGCAACAGCTGCCTGCGCATTTAAAAAGCCTTGTATATTTTGCAATGACAAGCACATTCTCACAGAATGTAGTACAAATCAAAGAATTGCCAATACAGTCTTTTTTTAAAGCATCATGCTGTTTTTTTCTAAATCTAATAAGCACCCAGCTTAAAAGAAAAGCATTACTTCCCCTAATACTAACAAATAATGTTATTTGAAGTTATGATCTATGAAACAAAGAGAAAATAGATCAAATTGAACTGTTTTATTGGCCATGTTTCTTAGTCCCCATCTATTTATTTATCCAACCACTCTTCTCCTACACTTGAAAAACAAATTATTAGTAATATACTATAGCATTCATGGATTTTAAGTTTGTTGTTTTGATTAAGTAACAAAAATATTCTTAAAGACCAACCCATAAAATTCAGTATCTACACATGAACTATAATGAGTTGAGTCTGAACTTTGACAATCTCCTCAAAATGCATTGAAGTCAAAGAAGAAAGAGAAACTTAGTTAGTTTTGAGAGGATCT
The DNA here is from genome assembly GCF_900747795.2 of Erpetoichthys calabaricus. Taxonomy (NCBI): domain Eukaryota; kingdom Metazoa; phylum Chordata; class Cladistia; order Polypteriformes; family Polypteridae; genus Erpetoichthys; species Erpetoichthys calabaricus. The sequence continues at coordinate 54,106,366 of NC_041402.2, forward strand.
TAATGATGCCATGGTCTTTTACCTGTCCCTTGGTGCGAGAGAAGTGTCTGCAAACTATGGACTGATTATTGTGGCCAATGTGATCTTTGCTGTGAGGCAGCAGTGCTAACCACTGCCCCACCATGCTTCAAGCAACAAAAGATGCAGAGGTAAAGAATACCACAAATGCAATACAACAAATGGCACCAAAACAGCAATAAGTAAATTAAATATAGATCATTGCACTCAATTTTAGGGGCACACATTGGCCTTGCCAGGAAGCAACAGCATTGGACTGGCTCGTTTCATTGTTTGAAGTTGCGACTCTTGATTCAGCTTTTCTGTTTCCTATACGTCTGTGCAGATGCTTATAAATAGTAATAAATCTTTCACCATTATTATTTCACAGGTTCTTCTGTGTTTTCTGATGGGGAAGGGAGGGCTCTTATTAGATTTGTTTTGAAATTTGCAATGTGGCGCTGCTCTGCCAGCACACAGGGATCAGAGTTATACAGGGTAAGCCAAAATGTAGTACCACATTTCTCAAGGTCATTGCATGGAGTTGGGAAAGCTGGGTGGGGTTGGGGTGGAGGTCCTTTGATAGGTGATCCCTTCTAGGTTTCAGTCTGCAACATGCCTTGGTCTGGTGCGCACTGTGCTTTTGCTGTCGATGAATCCATCATCACTACAGAACTCGCCTTCTGAACACACTTCAGCATTCCTTCTAACGATGACTTCCCAAATCGGAAAACAAATTTTTGGCTAAATTTAAATGGACGAGTACAACATTGAACAGAAAATCTCCAGGCTGTCCTCGGACTGTACAAATGTCTGAAAATATCCAAGCTGTAAGGGCATCAATTTTGCAGTCTCCTAGACGTTCAGTGTGCAAACTGCTTCTGCTTTAGGCATTTCCAACACGTCTTTGAGGAGGATTTTGTATGAGGACCTTCATTTCCATTCATACAAAATGATGGTAGTGCAGGAACTCACTGAGAGAGACTGGGAGAGCCGTAGAGAGTTGTGCTCGAACATTCTGCAAACCGTTCATCAAGATGCCATCGCCATGTGCAGCGACAAGGCACGTTTCCATTTGAATGATTACATAAATAAGCAAAACGTTTGCAATTGGGCTAAAACCAACCCCTGGGAACTTCATCAGAGACCCCTGCACATTGAGCGTGTTACAGTTTGGTGCACTGTTGCAGAATTTGTCATTGTAGGCCCTTACTTTTTTGAGGAGGGTATAGCAACTGTCACCGTCACTTCAGAACGTTACATTGAAATGCTAGAGAACTTTTTGGGGCTCCAACTGGAAGAAATGGGTGTAGTGGATGCCTAGTTTCAACAGGATGGAGCAATAGCTCATACAGTGTGGAGATCCATGCAAGTTTTGCGGGAGATTTTTCCAGGGAAGCTGATCTCCCTGCGCGGCAATGTCAGGTGGCCTTCACGTTCGCCTAATCTCGCTATGTGCGATTTCTTCTTGTGGGGCTCTCTTAAGTCGAAGGTATACACACAACAACCTCAAAACCTTGAAGTCCTCAAGGACACTATTTGCCACAAAATCACCGCTATTCCCCTTGAAATACCTAAATGAAACATGCAAACGTTCAGAAATTGTCTCCAAGAGTGAATTGCTAATAATGGCCACCACCCTGAAGACATCATTTTTCAAATACAGTGAAAACAATTTTTTTTTGTATACCTGTTCTTGTGTCATAATGAAATTTATTTTATCTTGTAGTGTTTTTGTAGAATAAACGTTTGAAATGTAGTACTTCTTTTTGACTCAACCTGGTATATCCAGTGTCAGCACTCATTATGATCAGCTAATGTACCTCTTAAATGAAAATACTGCAAGTTTTTGTTTATTTTAAATGCATGCAGGATGGAAATCAGGCTGAAGCACTGCTTGGGTCCTGACATAATGCATGCATGAAGTAGGTCGGCAATGATCTTACAGTACACATGCATGTAAATTCTGTGCATGGGTGAAACAGCTTTGTGATATCACACTAGCCACTCAAAACATCATGGGGCACTGAGAAAAAAAAGTTTGCTTTAGCTAGCCACATATCAAATTTCCAGGAAAATATTTGGCAAACATATTCACCAGTGAACACAGCATATTCACTATGAAAAACGCTTTGGTGAATTTTGTCAATCAGCACTAATGAAGTCTAGACTAGTTCTAATCTCAAAGATATATTGGTGGCATATTTTTAGAAAACCTGTAGATAATAGTAAATATTTTCTTTCTAAAAAAGACAACTTTATATAGTGGTTCACTCACAACCTAACTGCATCAATAAATCATTCAAAAATTGGCTGATATTTATTTACATCACACTAATGATAATGATTATTTTTTTATGAATATAAAATTAATAAAACCCAGAAAGTAGGATTCCAATGCAGCGATTGAAGTAGAAAAAAAAGAAAATGCAGTACTTTTGGTGTTCATACGTCTATGATGTAGTATATATATACCAGTAACAGCGTACTGCACGATAACGTGCAGTGAATACACTTGACATGAGCATTCATAGTTTTCATACTCTTTCTCTTTACATTTAGCATTCATTTGCTCAGAGGTTGATGTGCTTGCTGCTTCCTGAGCAGCTCTTCTTTTCCCCACCCTGTGGCCCATTTCTTCTCTTCTTTCGTCTGCATTTTTTCACATTAAAACTGATTAAGTCAGTGCTTGTGTTGCAATTACTTAGTATGTTCTTTAATTTTTCACTTAAGCTGGCACTTAAGTCTTAAATCTGCCTCAAGAATGATTTAAAATATGAAGAGGTAGGGGAAGTGACAGCAAAGGTGGTAGGGATGAGAATGGCTCCTGTACGCAAGAGCTGCATGGCCGCTCTGCTGAGAGTTGATTCTACAATAAAATAAAATAAAAATAAAAAGAGGAATAACCTTCGAGGTCAAACATCACCCCGAAAGTGAATAGTAGACATCACGTTGTATATGTGTACCAATTTTCAGGTCAATAGGTTAAACAGTTTGTGAGCTACAAGTGATTTAAAATCCTGGACAGAAAAACACACAGCTATGGTAGCGTATTATATATAAAGATATTGTGACTTGAGAATTGCTGTCCTGCACCCAAGAGAAGATGCTAAGCCCAAAGGCTTCAAGAAAACCAACTTTATTCCAATCAAAACATGAACAGTCAGGGTATTTATTCAAACAGGAACTACCACTTCAATAAACACAGAGACAGCAAACAATGCAGGGATGGGGTAAGGTCAGTTTCCAGGTTAAAATGTTCCCTAAATCACCCTTTGGGCAACAGATGTGTTACGCAGAGAGGCTATGAACTTGCAGTTGCCTCAATGACAGACCAGCACCCTTCGACAGACGCATCGATTGCATTTTGACCCATTGGGGAGGGTCTAAAAAGAGCGGAAGCTCAGAAATCCTGCAATATATTGAGACGGTAGAATTTCAGTACATTAGCCCAAAAATTGACAGATTTCTGTTAGTGGATTAGGAGTTTAGGGGGTGTAATAAATATTGTAACTGACCTAAAACAGAAGTTCTGTAGGCTGATCCTTCAGTTTGCATCAAAAAAATCTAGCAGCCCTGTGGCTGTGTATTGATAGAAGTGCATTCAAAATAAGTGTTCTGAATTCTGAAAGTATCTACCAACATTTTAGCATCTTTTTAATCCTAGGAGATGGGCAGAGTTGCTTTTGATCTTCACACCCTTGCCCATTTGATATCTTAAGCCATATGTACCAATTGGTGTGTACGGCATTTGTATTTTAGGGAGTCGGAACCTATGAGGCAGTCACTGTGATTTCTGTTTTCTGACTGTTTAGTGTGAGGAGACATTAGAACATTTAGTGTTTCATATCATGGACAGAAGTTGCTAGTTAGAAAAATGGGTGTTTCTGCATAGCAGTGTAGATAATGAAAAGCAGTGGAGCAAAGGGGATTCCTGGGTAGCACTGTATGAGAATGGAGCTGTGGCAATCTTCAGATTGTTATTGGATGCCACAATACCAAATAAAAAGTCAAATTAATAATTCATGTCTTTAGCGAATGTTTCAAAAGCCACTTTAAGTCATGTATTAGAAGGATGTTTAAGCTTCTGAGTCAGTGTGAAACTGGGTATCAGTTATATCTTATATCAATTATGTCCCAGTATGTTGTAGTAGATAGAAACCAGGCAAGAAATCCTGAGAAATTTTGTTATTGTACAAAAAGGTTTCAATTGTGATACAGCTCAGCCAGTCTTGCAAAGGGGTTTGAAAATGGGTAACTTTTTGTTATGTGAGAGCACCATTTTTGGAGATGGAGACATGGACATACTGATTAAATGGGAAATGGGACCAGTTAAACTTACAATACTTCAGGTAATAGAAGCATGGTCAAGCTGACAGGAAAAAAATCAGAAAAAAATGTTGTGATCTGTTCAGTGAATGGACAGGATCAATGGGTAAAAAAAAAAAAAAAAAAAAAATTTTGACAATACAATTTAATATGGCAGAAAAATTTTTGCGAGGAGTTAAAGATGGAGTGATTTGAGAGAAATGAGGACTGACTGTAGTGTTTTATTTATATCAAAGGAAGGAAGGCAAATTAACAATGTTACATCATTTCTCTACCATTATTGACTGATACGGGAACTGTGAGGTAAGTTTTCTTTTTCTTTTTTTTTAATTTTACTTTTAAGGTTATCATCCTGTGACTTTTGTAGCTCTAAGTTCACAACTAATCACCAGGAAAATGTACATTGGGAAACAAATCTCACCAGGACAGGAGAGTGCAGTAGTGATCAAGAATGTACAGAAGTTAAGAAAAAAGAGAAACTGTCAACAGGACTTCACTACACCAAGGATCATAAATATCCACTTTAGGAATGGTCATGCTCTGTAGAAGAGGTCATATCTAATATATGTCTTTTATGATGTGGTCAATTTAATGTATTATATAAAGTGGACACAGTGGTAGCATTGCTGCCTTGCAGCAAGGAGATCAGGGTTAACTTTCCGGGTGCTTGTGGAGTTCAGTTTGCATCTGCTTGGTTGTCTTCCGGGTGCTTTGGTTTCTGCCTACAGTCCAAAGACATGAAGATTTGGTGAACTTGCATTGTAAAGCTGGCCTCTGTGTGTGTTCATCCAGTAAAGGACTGCCGTCCTGTCCATAGATTGTTCACACCTAGCACCCTATGCTTACTTAGTCTCCAGTTTCAACCCAACTTTGCCCTGGATTACCAGGTTAAGGAAATGGAAAATACATAAAGTTAATACTAAACTGAGTGTTTAAACTCTTCTGCAGTTCTACCATTAGTCAACATTCAGCCAGCTTCATTTCTTAATTTCATTTGATTATGAATGAAAAAAAATATGACCTTACACTTCTGCAAGTAAAAGACACCTACATAGGCTTTCGTAGCTGTGTGCCTAAGCTGTATCCACAGTTTTCATGACATGAGATGTTAAAGCTACACACCCATAGGTAATTTAGTTTTTTTTGGATACCTTTTTCTGCCACTGGGACCATGTACAGCGTCTACCATAGCAATGTAACTCTTTCCAGGCACAGACTTGGATTAAACACATCCTGAAAAATTACAAATAAATGGTTGGCTCACACACCGAGTACCTTAGAACTAATACAATGGGCAACTAATTTCATCAGATACAACAGTCAAAAACCACACATTGTATTTGCATATACAGAAATGTCAAAAAAATGTGACTTTTTAAGAAAAAAAAGTTTGATATCAATCTGTTTTAACCATTCTCTAAACGGATTACAGTTGACCTCTGATGTGCAAAGAGAGATACAAATATTTAGTGAAATATCACCTAAACAAGGCATTTAAAGTAAATCTACTTTAAACCTAAATGATAAAAGTAGAGAAATTGTTTAGTTCATTGTTTAATGAAAGGTAGCAATTAATTTCTTGTAATACTCAGGTATAAGATATGCTAGCACAATATAGCTTGGGATATTGTGTGCTTTTAGTTTTGTAACATTCCTTCTCTCTTGATCTTGTGACATCTAGGGGGTGCCAGTGAGCCACAAACTCCAAACACGAACAGACAAACACAGTTGCATGTTCAAATAAAAGATGTTAATTACACAAAGTATCTTGTATACACAAGCACACTAGCAAGTTGTCTCTTCTTTCTCCTCACTCTCTCTATTGCACTGCTCTCCTCCAGTTGGAGTGTTGCCTTCCTTTCTCCCAGCTCCGACTAGCCTGGACAAGGCAGCACAGTCCCTTTTTTTGAGCACCCAGGAGTACTTCCAGTGCCAGGGCTTTTGCCCATTGGAAGCACTTCCAGGTCTTAAGGAACTCCTGAATAACAAGAGAGTTATTCACTGCGCAGCACCCTCTTGTAGCACCCAAGAGCCACACTTATAGACTACAATTCCTGGCTGGTTTCTGACTGGGCACTGATATATTCAGGGCCTTTGCCATCTAGCTGCTGGGGGGAATAAACATTCCCCAGAGACAGTCCTTCCCTGTCCTTCTCCTTCATCCTGGCCAGGGAAGATACTACAAATATATCCCTTTAAGACACCTTTCCTTCTGCCTTGGACTTCCCATCCAGTTTAAGGGATCTTTCCTGGTCAGGATGTCCGTCCATCCACTTAAGGACTCTCTTCCAGGTATAGCACCTTTCTCTCCCTTGCCTGGGATGCCTGTCTGTCCACTTGGATCCTTCTGTCCAAGTAAAGAACCATCCCCTCTCTGGGTCAGGATGCCTATCTTTCCCGTGTGGCACAATCTTTAAGCAATATCAATATTTTATAATGCCAATAATGTAGTATATTGTTTAATATAGTAGAACTTAACAAGGTATAATATGTTAAATATTGTAACGCAATGGAGATGTATTCTCCCAAAACTATCTATAACTTCTTTAGCATTTTCTAATTGGTTTAAAATAGCATAAGTAGGGTTTAAAATAATGTGCATGTAACATCTGACACAAATGCAGTGTGTGCATAAGTATGGTATAAAATTAAAGTAGACAGATTTTTTTTTTTTGGTGAAATAATTAATCAAAGTGCCTAAGTTCTCTCTGGAACACACCATCTTACAAATATTCCTCAAAGCGCTCAGCCGTATCAACGACAGACAGTTACAGCGAATGGCTACACAGGTATGATTGTAACTATTAATATGCAGACAGAGAATGATTAAATGCACTACAGATAGAATGTGACATGATATAATGAATGAGAATTAAATATATATATGTATATATATATATATATATTTTTTTTAATAACCATAAATCATTTAAAATATTTTATGACAAAGTTTGACATAAGCTAAGTTTTAAACAATAGTAATTTGAATGGTACATTTCTTCTTGATTTCATTAATTAAGTAAGGAAATATTTTAAAGGATGATTATATTATCGCTAGTTTGCCTGATTGTATGGCAAGTTGTTTTAAAATCAGTAAGGGATCTAGGTATTATTTTTGTATAAAATTCAATTGTGCAATGTTTATGCTGGTCAAAAAAAATTATTTTTTAATTTTTTTAGTGTAAAAAACACAAATACAAAAAACTAAAAAAACAAACATCTATTTTGAGGTTAAGAACAAAAGTCAACTACTTGATGTCCAATCTGTTTTGATTAAATCATAGCTATTTTTTAATGTTCACTCAGCAGTATAAGTGACTTTTCATCTTGAAGACATGGGTACAACACATGAGTGAACATATTCTTTTCAGGATTTTTCCCCCTCATCTTACAGGGACCATTCAAACATTAGATTTTCAATACAAACCCCCCCCCCCCCCAAACACACATGGAATTTTAGAAGTATGGTGGCAAACATTTTTAATAATTCAGGTACAGGCAGAGTAAGTGACTTGTTCAGTGTGACCAATCGAGTCAAGAAGTAGTAGCTAAACCAATAACCTTACTTTTAAAAGTTCAGTATCTTAGCCACTAGGCCACAGTGTCTGCCTAAATCAATGATTTATTTTAAAATATGTAGATAAAAATAGTAGTTAAATTATGTAACTTTTCTCGTCCAACAAGGCATTGAATGTTTAAATTGTGCAGTCAAAAACAAAGTCGGAATTCACACTTAGGCTGTCCAATCATGAAGTTAAGACTTTTCCATTGAGCTTTCAGATGATGTACATAACATCAATAATTTTTTCAATGAAAGTACTGCCTATGAATTTGATTATGGGCATAGCCACTTTTGTAAATGCATTCCTCTGTTAATATAAATTAAATTAATCAGTAATATGATACACATTCACTGGGGTAATTTAGAAACATCAATTAACATAGCTCACATCTTTGAGATATTCAAGGAACCTGTCACGCAGATACAAAGTCTATACAGGATCAAACTCCAGTCCCTGGAGCTGTGAGGTGGTGGAACAATGCCGCTCGGTAACAAAAAAAAATCTGTTATCACTAATAGTCACTTTAGGGTTTGTCCATACAGTATTATTAAAAAAAAGTAATCCTACCATAGAAAAACAATTCAGTATATTATACTGAGTCTATGTAAATGTTTCATTTCTTACTGCTGGTAAACCTGTAACCCTGTAACGTAAAGCTGGTGCACAGAATTTACTGCTTGTTTGAACTCAGGAATTAATGAACAAATTGGGTACATTATTAAGCTCCATATTTTACACTGAACTTTGTATTTCATTATCTTAAATTGTGTGTTGATGTTCAAGAACCATTGGATTTACTGTATTTAATAGCCTCACACACTTCATGTTACCGTAATATAACTTAATTGCATGTTAGCTATATTTAATTAAAAATGAGAATATCTGATTATGTTTCAGCTGCCTGTTGCATTGATAGAGAAATGGTTCTCTTCTCGAATATTGTTATTGTTTCCTTGAAATGATCAACATTTAAGTATAAGCATACAAAATGAATATCCAATCTTAATTGTGAAAAGTACCATTTCTATATCAACACAACAGACAGCTGAAACGTAATCAGATATTTGTATTCACCAATTTGAAAAACAATGAATACAGCGCTATTTACCAAATGGCTCTAGACAAGCATGGCATGGCATTGCAGTTGGCTACCCAGCTCCCCCTTACAGATCAACTAGTTAACTTTAGCTGGCAAGCAGCAAGCTGGAAGTACATTTTTTTGTGATTAATATGCCAGGTTATCCTACAGCAAGATGTACACACTTAAATTTCATTATAAACTGCACAGATTTTCTATATTTAACAAAAAACTCATTTTATTGGTGAAATATGGTTAATTTTAGAAAGCAAAAGACATTCAAGTCAAAGTCTGAATTAACATGAGACACCCTAAAATGAGTTGCTCATAAAAAATGTAATGATTAACTTCATGAGGTAGAAGTACATAATAAACAAGAACAGTTGCATCAAATATGTGAAATATTAAAATATGTGGTTCAAATTAAATGCTTAAAATCTAATGATTATTTTTCACCCTCTGTCAGAGATCCATAGAAGGCTAGATCCCGAGAAAAGAGTCAAAATAATAATATATTTGTAATCACTGACCTTATAGTCTAAAAATATATCCTACATAGTTATGTTTGAAATTTAACATTTTGACCTTCTGGGAGTGGCTTTGAGTGGGGTAGGACCACCAGTAAAAAAAATCAAATATCAAAAAGATTATCTTATTCATGATTAACATCTCAGAAGAGCATAACATGATACTCCATATGCCTATATTTGTTGAATTTTTGTGATAAGGAGTAAATCTGACCCGTCATATTCCATAAGGGGGGTGAGGGGTTTTGGGGGGGGGGGGGGGGGGTACCTGGGCTGGTTGATATGACATGTACAGTGTCAAGTCCTTCTGATGATTTTTGCTGGAGACACCCATTGATTTATTCTTTACCATAAAGATGATGTGAATTTCCCCTTGGGATTAATAAAGTATCTATCTATCTATCTATCTATCTATCTATCTATCTATCTATCTATCTATCTATCTATCTATCTATCTATCTATCTATCTATCTATCTATCTATCTAACGGTATAATTTCCTGCAAAAAATACAGTTAAAAATTGCCTAAAAAAATTTTTTTAAGGTCTATTGGCCAAAAAACTTGACATCTTGCATAACCAAATATCAAGACAAATCAAACAGTACATTATATGTGGAGGATTTCTCATACAGGTGAATCAGACCAAAAAAGATGAAGTGATTTCAGAGCATTCACAAGTAATTCTTATTAATATAATATTTAAACATACAGTATGCCTAATAGGACAGCGCAGATGTCTCATAACTCCATAGTCTGGGTTCTTTTTATAACTTAGACAGGCTGTTTGGAATTCATATGATCTTACCATATAAGGAAAATTGAAAAAGAAGTTTGAGATGTATTTTAAAATTTGGCTATTGGCATTCATCCATCCATCCATTTTCCAACCCTCTCAATCTGAACACAAGGTCACGGGGATCTGCTGGGGCCAATCCCAGCCAACACAGGGCGTAAGGCAGGAAACAATCCCAGGCAGGGTGCCAACCCACCGCAGTATTGCTATTCATCAATACAAAATATTTTCTATCTAAGCAATAAGGGATGAAAGCTAGAACTGTACTCCCTACATCCTAGACCTCTAAATTAGAAAACAAAAGATGTTATCTTTACAATTATTTGTATCTCTGCTGTCACTGATGCAGACATTAATTAAACTAAATTATGCTTTCCACATTTTTATGAGTCAGCAAACACAAATAATTGTAGAAGATGAAATATTTATTCTGCAACATATACAGTTGACTCTGTGAATCTGTTGCAAATTCAAATGAATCTAACATGCAAGGTTCACATACTGGCCATGTCAAATTAAATATTTAAAAATAAGATAACATCTGTATTTTCTAAATACCTGTGAATCACAGAAAATGTAGGGGATTCTATACCACAATCACCATTTTTTGAAGTGGTAATGGTTATTCACAAAATACTGGCTTGCTGCTTTACTGCTTAGTCTGGTTGCTGTTTTGTTTGTAGTTTTCAAACAGTTTTATGATCTAACAACAGAATTTCTAGTCATGGTTGCAGTGCAATTACCAGCCTCCGTTGAGTTGTTTCAGTCTGTAGCGCCATACAGATAACAAGCCTACATTCAAAGGTTCATTTATCTTTGCTCTAGTTTAAGACAGTGGTTTTAATTGTTTGGATTTGTCTTGCTCTGTGCAATAATTTCTTTTATACAAAAATGGAGTAATAGCTGCACAGGATTATATTAGAAGTAGAACCACTTATCCATCCATCCATTATCCAACCAGATATATCCTAACTACAGGGTCATGGGGGTCTGTTGGAGCCAATCCCAGCCAACACAGGGCACAAGGCAGAAAACAAACCCCGGATAGGGCGCCAGCCCAAAGCACGGCACACACACATACACACCCACACAACAAACACACACTACGGACAATTTAGAAACGCTAATGCACCTAACCTGCATGTCTTTGGACTATGGGAGGAAACCGGAGCACCTGGAAGAAACCCACACAGACACGGGGAGAACATACAAACTCCACGCAAGGAGGACCCAGGAAGCGAACCCAGGTCTCCTTACTGCAAGGCACCAGCGCTACCACTGCACCACCGTAGAAGCACTTATGAATGATTAAATGTTACATCTGTACAAGAACAAATTGCATTGGAGTAATTTACTTCATATTTAGTAAATGAGTAAATAAGCTAATTATTGGTCACTTACGTTTATTGCAATGAATGCAAAGGTTATTGATTTTAATTGGAAAAAAACTGAATCCAGGACTTTAGCTTCATCCTGTTTCTGATTATCCTTACTGCTACTGAAAAACTGACAGAGCTAGAAACCAACTGTCTATGAGATCACAGTAGATCCCTTTAGTTGATATTGCCAGTACCAGAAATGCTGCCATGTTTTAAAGAGTTCATTATCAGTAAACTGTGATTTTTCTTTAAAATCTTTTCTATAATGACATTGTTCTTCTTTGTGATCAAATATGTACTGGATTATAAATAACAATAATAAGCAACAGAAAAAGTAATAATCAGCAGATTTCTTATAAACTAAAAAAGCCAAAAGGAGACAATGACAGCAATAATAGTAAAAAATACAAGGAATATGAGTAACAGATAACAACACATTTTTCTTTGTATTTTTCTTTTTTATTCACATTTCTGCTTCTAGTAGGCAAACCATATAATTGTTTATTTGGACGTTTGATTTATTTCCACTCTGTAGAATGCATCTGTAAGTGACACTGGTAGCTGTCAATAGATGAATATGCTTGTCAATATTCTCATGCAACTGATTAAGTGAGTGTTAAAGATAACTACACAATCAGCTAAATGACCTTTAATTACTTCATTTAAAATTGAGGCTGTTTTGTCCCTCTGATAATGGAGAACTGAAATGCATACAAGACTCTTACTGCATGAATAAGGTAAAATTCATATTCTGAAAACTTTCAGTCTTTTTTTCATACCAACATAAAATGTTTTTACTTTAGGTATTATTTCTTAATATAAATATTGTTTTACCCTATAATTGTATACCTGGGAAAATGTATTTCTATCCTATGTGTTAATTTATAAAAAATAATTAAAAGTAAAAATGATAACTATAGATTACTTAATTATTATAAGATGTTGCTTAAGGCTTTCATCCAATTGAAATTCAAATTTCACAAAAAGCTTTGTTTTATCCTATATTATTATTGGAGTACTACCAAAATGACATCTATAAAAATCAAACCTTCTGTAAAATATAGCTAACACTCAAGAGAAACATGTTGTTCTTCCACTGGAGTTGATTATGTGCTGCACTAATATACTGCAATGTAGTTTGCCAAGTACTTTTTAGTTATAAAAAGCTATAAAGCTATACCTTATTGCCAAATGTCGGAAGCTCACAACTACTTTCACTCCAAAATCACCACTTCTACTATAGTGTTGAAATGCAAAATTATACAGCAGAAAAGTATGTAATATGAAAAAGCAACGAAAGAAAACCATTTTTGCTATCATTCTTCTGTTACAATGGGATCGAGGGTTTTCTGTAAGTATGAAGAAGGCTGATTGTTTTCTTTTTTGGCACAGTCTTTGTGAGCTGTTTGAATATCCTGAAATGCTTTTTTGACAAGACGAGTTCTTCCTGAATTCATGCTGACTGCTGTTTAGACTATTTTGAAAAGACCATTTTTTGATTATTACTGCTTGTGATTATGGAGATACATGACACTATGTTGTACCATTTCTTCTATTTTTGTATCAGTAATTTATATTACCTTAATTAAGTCATATTAATCTATCCTGTTCAAATTGTTTAATGATAGTTTCTGATACATTCTGTCCTTGAATGGTATTGCATGTTACTGTTCTTGCCTATTAATTGACATCTAAAATATTAAGTAGTTCAATATATTTGTAGATAGTCAACTTTGAAAGTTTTAGAGTTCAATTGTTTTTTGCATTTCAGTAGGAAGAATCTTTCTAAGAAGTGGATGTCATCAGGCCTTCCATCTTGTAATTCCTTATTCTCCCCTCTCTTTTTCTATATGTTCACTTCACTTATGCTCCATTAGTTTATTTGAGGAAAGTAATTAAACTAGGAAGATTATATTAATGAATCTATATACTAGACAAAGAGCCCGTTTCGACAACGTAAAATGAAACGGGCACGAGTTTGTGTCAGCAGTGTATGAAGAACAAATGATAAGTAACGAAGAAGTTGTTTTGTAATGATTATAGTCCGCTTTACTCATTACTGTACAGGCTTGTACTGTTAGTTGATGAATTTTCCACACCTATAGTATAATATTGAATGATGAATGTTCCAGTACAATATGGAATAGTAATAAGTATAAGCACCACAAACCTGATATAGGTGTATTGAATGAATAAAACCCCGAATCAGAATGCGTAATTAGGCCTCGAGCTGTAGTCGAAATCGCCTTTCAGGCCTCTAGAGCTTTAATCGAAGTCTCCTTTCTCATTGAATTTTTGCAGCCGTAAATCCGCTGCCTGCCGCGATGTTGGGGTCGGACGTGCGCAGAAGGCGACTGTGAGTGAGTGAATGAGGAGGCAAGTGAATTATGTATTAAGATATATATATATATATATATATATATATATGTGGCAGACGCCCAGGACCCGTGACCAGCCGGGACGCCCCTTTGGCACTGAATCCAGGGGGGCAGCCATGGGAGGCTTATTTCTTTCCCCGGAACACTTGTTGACAGCCCCCGGGTTGCATCAGGGCCACAATTCTGGAACAAAGGAGCTCATCCCTGTCGGATATTATCACCTGAAGCACTTCTCGGTGGGCTATAAGAGGAGCCTGCAGCCACTACTTGAGGCGCCAGAGTCGGGAGGAGGAGGACGATGAAGCTGCCTGGGAGGAGTGGAGGAAGAATGTGTTTTGGTGTTTTCTTTTTGTGTGTTTTTGGGGACTGTGTAGGGCCTGTAGGACATGAGGAAGACGTGCCCCATGGCTAAAGAAAAAAATAAAATCTTTTTGTTTACGTGCATCCGCTGTCAGTCTGTGTCGGGTTGATGCCAACAGAGCGCTTTTGCCACAGCATATATATATATATATATATATATATATATATATATATATATATATATATATATATATATATATATATATATATATCGAGAGAGCAAGTGAGAGAGAGAGAGAGGGGAGGTGGTGCCCTGCTACAAGTACTTGGGCAGGCTGGATTGGTCTTATAACACAGAGGAACTATATAAGAAAGGGCAGAACAAAATGCTTTTGTAAGAAGATTATGTTTACTTAATGTGGAAAGTGACATCCTTTACATCTTCTATAACTGTTGTGGCAAGTATAATTTACTATTATGTGGTGTGCTGGGTTGATAACACCACTTCAAGAGAGGCCCACCAAATCAACATGCTGATTAAAAAGGCAGGTTCGTTTATTTGGAGCACTCTCGCCCGGAGGTAGTAGCAAACGAGACAATGATGTCAAAACCGAGAGCTATTATGAACAATGCTGCACAGCCTCTCTCTGACACACTAACACTGAGAACTTTCAGTCAATTAATTATTCAGCAGAAGTGTGTCAAGAAATGCTAGGGTGGCTCCTTTACACCAATGGCAATATGCCATCTATCTATCTATCTATCTATCTATCTATCTATCTATCTATCTATCTATCTATCTATCTATCTATCTATCTATCTATCTATCTATCTATCTATCTATCTATCTATCTATCTATCTATCTAAAATTTACATGTTTTAACTTTAAGCGTTCACACAATTTATTTGTAGCCTTGTTTTTACTTTATTATTGGCATCCTTGCATATTTGCAAGCTTCCTGACTATACACAGTAGAGAAAAAAATTAGAGGCGTGATGCACCCAAGTTTGTGGAGCAGCTAGTATCCTACTAGGCACTTCACCAGTCTTGTTCACCCTACTGTTGTAGAATAAAGTACCCATGCATTTGCCTTGTCTTGCAATTATGCCCCAAAGCACAGTTTAAGTCTTTCGTGCTCTAAGCCCAAATGTGCAACGCCTCATCTGTCACAGCCTCAACTCACTTACTTCTTTTAAAATATGCAATACATCATTTATGTAGTGCCCTCACTAGTTTGCATTCGCTATTAAGACTTTTTATACTATTTTAATATATTATGCCAGAGTATTATTAAAGTATTTTTGGTATTGACTTTATCCAGAAATTAATGACATGATTTCTACAAGAACAGAGCGGGAGTCTGGCTGAAGTTAAAGAGTTCAGGTACTTCAAGATTTGGTTCTCACGGCAATACCAATTTTCAATCTTATCTATACTTTTTTCTGATGCTTTGCTATACTCCTGCATTTCTCTTAATTTTTTAGACTACTTTTTGCTTATATTTTACTACCTGTAAACCATTTTTTTCATAATCTACCCATTTAGGCAATTTATTTCAATATTTAGTTGGATGAGGATTATTTTATGAATGGTACATATTCTATTTTTTGTTTAGCATTTTTATTCTCAAGATGGATTTACTTCGCAGACATATCAGAGTTCTGTGAATTTTTAATAGCATATATCCTGTTAATTTGCAGTTCTACCTTAGTTGTTCTATACCAAAACATCCTGTAAAAACTGTTTTGATGACATATGACCATAGACATTATAATATTGTAATCACTGTTGCCTCATGGATCAGCTACTTCAGTCTCTGTTGACTGATTAAATGATTGTTAATTCTTAGTAAAACATGACAACTATACAGACATCATCATTTTTTGACATGGGACAGATTTAGTTTATGTCAAACTCATCTCTGTGTACCAGGTGGCTAGTCTGCCAATAATGATTTACTGTAACTCACCCTTGTATTCAAACATTTTTAACCTATTGCTTGCTTCACCAAGTAGAGGAACTTCCTTAAATGCTTGCTTTAGAACCAGTAGTCATTCTGTCTTATGAATGAAGAAACATTTTGTTAGATGAATTACTATACTAACACGAGGCTCATATATCCCTGGTGTAACTTGTATTAAAAGAAGAATTAAAGGCATTCATACTATATGTGTAGCTATGGTTACTACAAGGGCAGTTTACATCTTTGGAGACTCAGAAAAGTCTATGACAAAAGAAATGGAACTGCAAGAAACACAGTTGTATATATATATATTTTTTATTTAATATAAAGTTGCCACCATAGAACAGATAATGGATTTACTTTAGATTTTGGAAAACATTTAGAAGGAGCCATACATAAGGCAATTTGTTCTGCTTAGAATAAGAATTTTAAAGCTTCACACAGATCAATATGTAGCAGTGGATAATTAAATCAATGAAATATAAATTGTGCTTTCTTGTTTCTATAAACCAAATGTGCTCATAGGTTGCTTTATCTTGTTTATGTCTCTCATCCTGTGCCCTAGAGATGAAATAAAATAATCTTCATTGTGAAAAAATGACTTTTCCATGCATAGGTATTTTTAAATAAGGCAGATAAATCAAATTTAAATGTCAATACCCCTTAGCATTTCGTTAAATGTGTGCTACTCCCAGGTAATGAAATCCTTACAGCACCCTGCTGCTATTGATTGTAAAGTGTTCTAATTTGCCGCTTGAGATCAAACAGTTTCACTCCTGTCTTTTGCTCTTCCACTTTCCATTTCCCTTGAAAATAACAAATGTTGGTGAAAACACACAAAGATATTCATCCTGCATATATAAACCATTATTGTGAAGTGATATGATTTCTACATGAGTGTTTTTGTATATATTTAAAAAAAACTTCAATTTCTTTTGTGGAAGGCAACATACTTCTGTTTCATGAAATACAACTTTTTCTGAGTAATGGATATTATTTTCATATTATTATTTTAGTTTGGCTCTTGGAACATAGAATGTGACATCACTTGTGGGAAAGAAGCTGAATCTTGAACAAGAGGTTAAACTCAGCTTTGCACACAACTATGGTTCTGGGACAGTACTTTTGTAACAAAGGTGGTCCCCTCGCTATTCTGAAATTGCACTATGGAAGTGGGTCCAGACATGTATTTGGCCATTCACAGGGTTATGGCTGGGTGCAGATTGCTTTTTGTTCCAATAAAAGAGGAGGTAGGAGCAATGTGATTTTGATTTGCGTTTGATTTGCGGAAAGAAAAATGTGATTGTTGCTTGTGTGTTTGCACCAAACATCAACATCTTCCAAGTATTTTGTATTTTCAGAGATGTTGACTTTTGTACTCAAAAGTGTACCATCTTCTGACTTTGCAGTCTTAATCTAAGACTACAGTGCTCATCTGGAGAAAAATAAAAACATCTGTAGAGGAATACCACCATAGAACAGATAATGCATTTACTTTAGATTTTGGAAAACATTTAGAAGGAGCCATACATAAGGCAGTTTACTCTGCTTAGAATAAGAATTTTAAAGCTATCTGAGCTTTAAAGCTTATCTGAAATTGATCACCATTTAATCGCAACCTGCTTCAAATGGATGGAGTGCCTGGAATCAGTGAGGGACATGCTGAGAACATACAACTTATGTGTTATTTGGAATAAGTACAAATCTCACTGATAACCGAGTTTCTCTTAAATTTAAGATAAATCACAGACAACAACTGAAAGATCTCTTGGTCAAGATTTCAGTAGTGGAGGTAACTGCAAGGAGCCACGATTAGAAGATTTTTGGTAGACGTCATGACAGCAGCTCTAAAACGCGTTGGTGGACACCAAAGTTAAGGAAAGTTCTGTCTAGTTAAAGAACAAAACCTTCTATTCAGTGTTACTGAGATTATCACTAGAGTGACTGAGAGGTACTGGCAGACCAGCAGTTACCACAAAGTCTAAAGCAAAAATTTGTGGGTTGGATGGAGTTTAACGAGGTCATGGAGAATGAGTTTTTGATAACCTCAAAGAGATGTAGGCAAAACATTCAACTCAAGAAGGGTAGTTTGGGTGTCACTAAACCTGACTTAAGCAAGGATAAGCAAACTCTGACATCTCCCTATACTGGAATTCTGAAAAGGAGACAATGCAGATTACACTTCAGCTGAGGACCAGTGACCAAATGTTTGTCCTTGCACAATAGGAATTTGCTACTCTAATCTATGTGTCCTTTTCCTAATTGTAAAAAAGCTTAATGGCATCTGCATAAAGCGCTTCAAAAGTATTGGGTTTTGGTCATGATTTTCATTGAAAGGGTGTTATGGTCTTGGCAAGGATTGGGAAGCATTCTGTTCGGAAACCTAAGGGTTGAATCTCTGCTCTTTTTGGATAATATTGTATTTTTATTAAACAAATCTTCATCATTACCAGATGAAGAATACAATTAGTTCTGTCATCAATATGTCCCTTCTGTTAATCTCTAACCCAGTATTCCCTTTATTCACGCAAAGTTCAGACACAATGTTTACTTGTTTACCTCCCACCCCTGGAGAAATGGCAAAAAGCTCTCCCAGCTGAAGCCTTGTTAATCTGGGAGTGAGGTGCTGGGAGCTGTATAGGGTAAATAATATATTGTTATTTGGAACACATGCATTTCATGTGTGTTCTGTGTCTACAAAGATCTATATAAGTGTAGCATGACAGAAATGTTGAACACATACCTAAAAGACAAACTTTTTTCATGTTTTAGTACTAACAACAAAATTTTGACATTAAGTGTATAATGTGTGAAGACTGAAGTCCATCCATCCATCCATCCATCCATCCATTATCCAACCCGCTATATCCTAACTACAGGGTCATGGGGGTCTGCTGGAGCCAATCCCAGCCAACACAGGGCACAAGACAGGAAACAAACCCCAGGCAGGGCACCAACCCACCGCAGGGCATGCGCACACACACACATCAAACACACACTAGGGACAATTTAGAATCGCCAATGCACCTAACCTGCATGTCTTTGGACTGTGGGAGGAAACCCACGCAGACACGGGGAGAACATGCAAACTCCACGCAGGGAGGACCTGGGAAGCTAACCCGTGCCGCCCAAGACTGAAGTCCAAATATCAAATAAGCACTTTCACAGAAGATACAAGTATAACAAAACGTGTGCTTTTATTCAAGACTATAACTGAAGAAAAAGAAATCAGGTTAGTGTACAGTAATCCCTCCTCCAATGCGGGGGTTGCGTTCCAGAGCCACCCGCGAAATAAGAAAATCTGCGAAGTAGAAACCATATGTTTATATTTTTTTTTTTTATATTGTCATGCTTGGGTCACAGACTTGCGCAGAAACACAGGAGGTTGTAGAGAGACAGGAACGTTATTCAAACACTGCAAACAAACATTTGTCTCTTTTTCAAAAGTTTAAACTGTGCTCCATGACAAGACAGAGATGACAGTTCCGTCTCACAGTTAAAAGAATGCAAACATATCTTCCTCTTCAAAGGAGTGTGCGTCAGGAGCAGAGCATGTCAGAGAGATAGAGAAAAGCAAACAAATCAATAGGGCTGTTTGGCTTTTAAGTATGCGAAGCACCGCAGCACAAAGCTGTTGAAGGCGGCAGCTCACACCCCCTCCGTCAGGAGCAGAGAGAGAGAGAGAGAGAGAGAGAAAAAACAAACAAGCAAAAATCAATACGTGCCCTTCGAGCTTTAAGTATGCGAAGCACCGTGCAGCATGTCGCTTCAGGAAGCAGCTGCACAGAAGGTAGCAACGTGAAGATAATCTTTCAGCATTTTTAGACGAGCGTCCGTATCGTCTAGGTGTGCGAACAGCCCCCCTGCTCAATCCCCCTACGTCAGGATCAGAGAAAGTCAGTGCAAGAGAGAGAGAGAGAAAAGTAAGTTGGGTAGCTTCTCAGCCATCTGCCAATAGCGTCCCTTGTATGAAATCAACTGGGCAAATCAACTGAGGAAGCATGTACCATAAATTAAAAGACCCATTGTCCACAGAAATCCGCGAACCAGCAAAAAATCCGCAATATATATTTAAATATGCTTACATATAAAATCCGCGATGGAGTGCAGCCGCGAAAGGCGAAGCGCGATATAGCGAGGGATTACTGTGCTTCGTTGTTATGACTGTTTGGTAGTACAACGGTAAGAACTGCTGACTCATAATCAAGAGGTTGCAGGTTCGAGCCTTGCCGCATCACAAAATAAAACGTTTTGAGTAGTGAACTGCTCTTATTGTTACTATTATACAAAAAAACGT
Organism: Erpetoichthys calabaricus; assembly: GCF_900747795.2. Classification (NCBI taxonomy): domain Eukaryota; kingdom Metazoa; phylum Chordata; class Cladistia; order Polypteriformes; family Polypteridae; genus Erpetoichthys; species Erpetoichthys calabaricus. The sequence goes on from NC_041402.2 coordinate 54,126,973, forward strand.
ACATTTGATTTGAGTCTGTGACAGCCGGTGTAAATGTATGGTACTTGTAAAGTTTAGCAGGTTTTTTTTATTCAGTTTTATTCTCTCAGTCACACTCATGCTCACCCCGATCTGACACTGTTAGTTTTCAAATAAATACGTGCTATAACAGAAGTGACCTCAGTTCAGGATGAGGGTTCTACATCGGAGAAAGAGAACAGAAGCCTTTCCCGCAAGAAATGTCCATTCACATATAAGAACAACGCAGCTGCACCAGGCATAAAGGCAAAAGATGGCACCGTTTAGATACAGCAAGAGGTCTGACGTCATCCTGCCAGTCAGTCTGCCCCACAACTGTCCTTCAAAGAAAAAGCACGGCTTACAGAGCTCCCCAAGGTATTATGTAAAGCCCAGTTTGTGATTATGTTTTATGATAGCCTTTATATAAAAACATTTATATGTCACTTATATAAAAGCCAGATTGAATGTTACTTACCTTGATTTATTTACATATCTTCCTACAGCGTCAAGTCACAAGTAAACTGCAGAGCTTCCTCTGTTTGATCGACACGGGCATGCTGACACAGTACATGTGTACTGAAGTGACTTTAGCTGCAGGTGGAAGCTCCTGTCGCACCCTACACAACTGTGTTTGATCTCATTCAGGAAAAGATCCCATTCGCCCCACGGGAGAAAGACTTTCCGAGACTAAGGTCATAAAGCTTATGTAAACATTTCTGGACAAAAGTAGAACCGTAGCAACAGTTGTGTGGAGCTTCCATCTGCAGCTGAAGTCACTTCAGTACACATGTACTTTGTCAGCATACATGTGTGTTTATCTACACATTTACAAAATAAAAGACACTGATGAAGAGGTTCGAACGGTTTTAAGGTGGGCCGGGTTTACAATTTTTTCGTAGGTTTTGGTAATTCTAGTGTTAAATGATCAAAAGCATGTTTTTTTGTTAGATGTCTTGTACAAATTCCTAATTGGAAAACTAACAAATGGCAAATTCTATAAATCATTGCATATATTTGATAGATTTAGGTGTGGGCAGTTAATAGCTTTGAAATTTGCTACACACATACTTAATCCTCGACAAGATATTGTGTATCATAAAAATAAGATAGTAAATTGAAAGAACTCTCATTTTTATAGTTCAGCATATAATCAATTCTTTCTTAATTGAGATAACACCTCCATCACATTAGAAAATTGGGTTTGAAAATCAAAAGTGAAAATGAGAATATCAGCTATATATACCATGACAAAAATTCTCCAAACTTTCCTAAAAATTCTATTTTCAAAAGATGCCAATACTGCTGGTGTGTTCACAAACCCCAGAAGGCATTACAACATATTCAGAATGTCCAGATGAATTATTAAATGCTGTTTTTCCATTCACACATTTCTGATTCTAATTAGGTTTCAAACAGTTCTTAGATCCAATTACTGTAAATAAACATGGTTGAGTCACTAATTTGATTTTGAAAAAATAAAATCGTTGCAATTGGAAAATGGTCTTAATCATAAATATTGCTGAATTCTCTATAATCAATTCAAGTTCTTAGGGTTCCATCTTCTTTTAACAATAACACATCATTTCATGCCCTTCAATAGTATTTCTCTAATTCTATTTCCAATTATTGCTTTTTAATCTTTGCATAACTTGCAATCATCTGCAAAAAGCACTACCTATGGTGACTTCACTTCCTTGCTGATTTCAGTTAGTACTGGTGTAACCAATCAATGTCAAGCCCTGATGTAATCCCATTCTCTCTTTGAACTCTTCTGCTATTACTGCTTTACACACAACAGTTGTATTTGCTTCAGCATACATATTTTTGATGAGCACTGCTTTGGTACCCTTTCCTTCTCCAATTGCCCACCACACCTCTTGTCTTGGCACTTAATTGGCTTGCACAAGGACTATTCAGAACATTTTAATCATGCATATCATTCTACAATAAAAACTATTTTTGTCTGCTAAGTTGAAAGTGACGCATAGCACCACATATAAAACAGTTTTACTGAGACTTCTCAGGGGTCAAATTGGAAAGTTTAGCGTTAGGATTAATCACATTACTGTTTTTAAGGTTAAATATATATTTTTTTAATTTAACATTCATTGTCATGTTATTTGAATTGCTTAATACTCTGTTTAAACTGATTTGTCTTATCTGAACTAATTTCACTGATTGTATTCTAAAAAAAAGGTATTTTGCCCATAAAACAGATGACCTGGGTAGCTCATGTACTTTTTTCTTATAACCCCTACAGAGTATATTTAGTATCAGCTGGTGCAAAAAGTGATTATATGTGAAAGATAATAGTGGAAACAATAAATTGTAACAATTACTCTACCTTTAAAACAGGTATTTTATTTGTGGAAATAAACTCTCACTCTTAAAAAATTACTTATGTGTCCTATATAACCTTTCCAAGTTTTTACAGAAATAGTGGGCCATCATTCTTTGCGTTTATTTCTCTCACAGTGAAAGATTTCTGACAGAAAAATAGATTTATTTCCAGGGATGGATACAAACAAGATTTTTTTTTGTTATTTTTGGATAGTTTTTTAAGTGAGAGTTCTGCAGCATCTTTGAGGTCAATCCTAAACACATTTGCACCCACAAACACTTTACCAGTACTTGAAACGGCTCATAACCATTCAGTATATGCTTAAGATCTTCCTAGCCACACAGTAGATTATCATTATTTACCATTCCATCAGTTACTTTTATTATATTTTACAATACAATTTTTGGTAAACATTGTTATTTTTTTGTTGAGTCATTTCTTAACTACTAAGTCATCTAATTTCAGTTTGAGGTCATAATGTGTTCCAATATACAGTGTATGCTGGCTACAACAGTAGCAAGGAAAGAGTAAACTTGGGACAGGGTGTCATTTGATCACATTCATGCACATGCTCATAGGAACCATTTTGAACCACCAGTCAAACATCTTGCTTATTTTCTAGGATTTGATTGGAAAGAGGAATACCCAATCAAACCCCATGTGAACAAGAGGAGTGCCAGAGATAATACTTAAACCCAGGATTCTGTTGCTGTACAGAAGCAATGCTAACTGTTGTGTCAACCTGATCTTTCTTCCATTCACTTATGTATCCTTCCTTTTCTACAGATGCTTACTCCAGTTCAGAGAGGCAGATTCCATCCTGACACACTTGGACATAAAGTTTGTATCCTCATTTACACAATTTAGTGTCCCCAATCAACCTAATGTGTATGTCTTGGGAATTGAAGAAGGATACAAGAGTATCTCAAGAAAACCCATGCTGTCATTATTGATAGTTGTAAGAAAAATACTTACAAAAGGTGCAACTAGAATCTGTTAAACTGAAACTTAGAGCACAAGCAACAAACTTTTTAGCTATGAAGTCACCAAAGCAAGAGGATCTCCTCAGAGAATCAATGATCTTAGCCTTAGTATAAGAAAAAATAATCCCATAGTGTGTAAATGGCCATAATCCAGTTTCACTGCAATAAAAGTTAAATAAAGAACAGTAAAAGAAAATTAAAGTAGAAAAGCCTGAGATAAAAAGTGGATTGACATTAATAAGGTAATGTCACTCTTATTTTTAATGTTGATCGATTTTATTTTTAAGTTCTTAATTAACTGAAAAAAACTAAACATCGTAGGAAAATTTCAATCCAAATCTGCAAAGCTATTCAAAAACATTCAGGTAATCCTGTTTGATTTACTGTATTCAGAGTACTGAATTAACCAGTGAAAAATTAACAAGGAAATTACAAAAGTGCTGAAATGACTGGCTTTTCCAAGCTATGCAAATATTTAAAATTAATGACAGTATAGCAAAATGTGCCTCAGGAGTTTCACTTACTGCCAAATACTGCTGAATATGAAAAGCTATTCACATCAGAGGTTCCTACAGCATAACCACACACTTGCTCTTATTGCACAGATGGTATGCTGTAATGAAATATATAACTGGGTTTTGTAAAGTTCAGCTGCTATGAATGTTTAACTAAAAGTCAACATTCTAATTAAAAAACATTTACAGTAAGTGATACACACTGTTTATGGTATTTTTCTATATTGTTCTATTCTTTAATATTTCTTATAATATTGATTGCCAGAAATTAAATCTTTCCTTCTAAAACTTTTTTTTAAAATATTTTAATAACATACATTGCACATTCTTTCAAAAGATAGGTAATAAAACTTTTTGCATTTGTAGTCTAAATTATTAAACGTTTTAGACAATAGACTGCCATTTGAGCATTACGTGTAATTTCATTTTCTTGTTAATTAGTTTTAATTTAGATCTACCCACCATTTCTTGTAATTGCTTAGGCATCATCTAGTACAATACATTAACCGTACTAGTTCTTCTATAATATGTATGTAAGGAATCAGTAGGCATGAAAATGTAAAGTTGTGTTGCTGCACCTTACTTGTTTATAGCAATTGGAACAGCCAAAGTGGAGGAGGGTGTAGTCATAATCAATCATAATCAGGATTTAGTTTTTGATTTTTTATAAATTTTTCTGATCTCAAATAATTATTTAGACCTTGTTTTAGGGATTTTAGATGTCAATGAATCTTTGTTTTACATAATTTTGATACTCTTTAAAAATATTTAAAATAAGTAACAATCTCCTGCAATGCCATTTTATTTTTTTTAAGGTGCTGCCATTTTGAGGGCTTTGTTGTTGACATTTGCTATGCTGTTATTAGGCAATGTCATCAGGAAGTGTGAGGCATGTAACATATTCAGGTCAAGGATATAAAGGTCCTGTCACATACTTCATAGTTGTCCCTGATTGGATTCAACTCAAACCTAAAAAACACACACAACACAAAATACATGTTATTCCTTTGTAGTTTAGAAGTATTTCTGGTTAAATGTTGGCTGTATATTTTGACTATGATTCAGATTACAGTTTTGACTCTGCTTATGTGAATGCTTATTGCGTTTGTGAATTTTTGCCCTCTTTTCTTGACTAAGATTTTTGTTACAATCATTTGCACTAATTGTAAATGTCTAATTAAGAGGTTGTGTCTGCATGTCATGCTGTAACTTGTGAACATCAGGAAGAATAGTTGAGAGATGACATCTCATCTCATTAGTCACATCCAGCCTAAAACTGAACTGTGATTTCAGTCAAACTAGAGCATTAAATCCAACTTCACACAAATAAGGCATTTGCAATGAGAACTAGAATTTTTAAAGCACACAATGAAACTTTGGGGTAATCCTTTCTTGGTTCCCCACCAAAACTCCTCCACAGACAGTTGAGAATGCAGTACAAGGCAGCTCAATCAGCTGTTTGATGACACTGTCTGCTAGATCCACAAAGTTTGGATTGCAGTGGAATGGGTCAATCACCCAGTCAAATTGTGACATATCATATAATAGTAAGTTGGGAAGTCCCCCACCAGGCATTTTAGATGATCTGTCATTGTTTGAGCCAAGCACTGATCAGCCAGTCATCTGTCAAAAAATTGTATAATTGTGGATAAGGGGCATCCATGAAAAATGCGAACAGTTCAAAAAATCTTTGCAGCACTCTTCCTCTTGACAACCACTGTGATTCGTGTCAAATTGTCATGCTCAGAGCCCATATTACTACAAGGTTTTGCCAATATGCAGTGGATATGGCTTGATAGAGTTGACCATTGCAGTTTCCTACAGTAATACATCTGTGAGGGCCTTGCTTAGTTTATTTTCTCCCAGTTGCTCATGGTGAATCAGGCAATGCATCCATATTGTAGAGGGGGCAACATCCATGATTAGTGTTCGTAAGCCAACCTGCTCCCCAACCATAGACGAAGCTCCTTCGTAAAGTGTATGTAATGAACTAAAGTCAAAACATGACAAGTTTTACTTTCAGTGCTAATGTCCATTTGTAAAACGTACGCTAGGGAATTTTTATGTTGCTTTGTTAGAGTGCTCTCTTGATTCTTTGCTACTACCTCTGGTCTTTATTTCACTGTATTATTGTACAAATTTCTCACAGTAGTCATGGCTTTTCTGAGTTGCATCTGCTGACTGTTGAGCTCATCGTGTTTTCTTTCAAAATATAATTTTGATTTTCCCATGTATTTGTTGTGTGTAGTTTAAAATTGCCTTTGAGGTTTATTTAGCTTCATACTTTCCAAAGACAGCACATTACTCCACAAAAGGCATCTAGGCTTCTCCTCATTCTTCTCAATGACTCTCATAAATGTATACCAAAGAAATAACATTATAATCTTGAGAGCAAGAAAAGATTCCATTTCACTTACTTACTTAACAAGCTAGGTAATGTTAGGAAGCATAAACGGAAAAAGATAATCCAAGTACGCATGTCTGTTATCGTGTGACATAGTTCAAGCTACATATTTTTAACATTTTAATGTCATTAAAGTAAATTAAATTTAATGTTTTCTTTGTTATTAACTTTATATTTACAAATGCACACACACCCACACACACATATATATAAATATATATATTCAAACCAATGTATCTGAACTAATATATATATTTGAACCAATTTATATATATATATATATATGAACCAATCTTTTTTTCCTGAATGGCCCATCATAATATATATATATATATATATATATATATATATATATATATATATATATATATATATATATATATATATATATATATATATATAATATTTTAACATTTTTGAATATTTTCTCATGACTGCATAAGCATATCTGGTGATTAAGGCTAATTAACAAAGTGAATAAAAAGAAAACCCTTTGCTGCCCTTCAAACCCACACATAGACAGTCATATGTTACCCTACCAGTTTAGTGGATAAGTAGTACTTTGGAGACATTCAAACCTCATGTTGTTCATCTTATTTATAGGTGGGGTAAATAAGATTATTGAGATATGCTGGACAGAATGTCCTATTTTTATCCAGTCTGTGTTTATGCTCTTATTTTGTTCTGCTTTTATTTATTTAAAACAAAAACAAAATGATAACAATTGCCTGGTTATATTAGAAGCTTTGTATGTCACATAATTTTGCTATCCCAGCATCACTGTGCACAACGCAGATAGGCACCACATGCCCCACGACCCTACTCTGGATAAGTGGGTTAGGAAAATGGTTGGATGATTTTCACTTTACATGCTTTCACATGGCCTGTTTGAGTTCATCCATATAGCAAACTATAAATAGCCTCCATTTTATACTGATGTAGAACCCTAAATGGGCAAATGAGACAATACAATAAAACATGCTCCTTGGTAGTACTTACTGTAAGTACATCCAGTATTGTAACAGTGAAAATCTGCTCATTTACATAAAAATGCAAGAGTTTATATGTTGCATATAATTTCAAACACTGCTTATTATGCTTGACGTCAATGACTTCTTTACCCATTGATGATTGGGAAATTTTCCTGATGATTATCAGATTTAACAGGCTATCGTGAAATGAAAAGTCTGAGTATAGCCTTCTTTAAATCCAGGTCAGTAGCTTATAATATAAAACAATTAAACTCATAATAATAAATCTATTAAATAATCATGTAACTGAATGAAAATTTAAACCATTTTAAATTAAAAGCAAAAAGGCATTTAAATGAAAGCTCTATGTGTTTTCATAAAAGTATGAAAATAATGAATTCATGAATGAAAAACCAGTGTTCTGTACTCTGCTCACTGCTTGCTCTCTTCTTCCTTTCGCAGTGATGTGCAGAGTCGATGCACTATCCAATAAGACCTACAAGGCACTTGTAATATAATGCGTAGTATTCGCTGTCACTGTCACATAATCAGCTGTAGCATAAGAAGTTCATGTATTTGTAATGAGAGCAATACTAAACTTCTTCTCAAGCTGTAAGTCTTCATGTCTTCATGTATATTTTGAAAGAAATGTTAGTCACCCGTGAGCCACAGGACAGCGCATTTTCTGTCTGGAATTCTGATAGGACATTTTTAAGAGAACTGTCAACTATAATGAGAGGTTCCATGTCTCCAACAATGAAATTAACAACACATAGCCAGCAGTTTTCCATTGCTTCAAAGATTCTCTTATTGTCGAAGGAATCTGGCTGCCACCTTTTCCATACTGTGGTCATTATTCATTGTGGTATCCATTTAAGAGTGCAACGTGTTTTGCTCTTTTATAAAAGTAGGATACCTAGTCATGCAGGACTTGCATATACTCTTCATTTTCTTGATGTAATGGCCTTGTTTATCCACATAAAATCTAAAAAAGTCTCACACCTCATATTGTTATCCCTTCCTCCAGAAGTCTCTAATGTCTTTATTTGGCATTCCATTATTAAGAGAGGATGAATGGCTAAATGACATAAGCAAAATAAACAGGCAGCAGAAGCAAAGGACAATGGAGGTCAGTTGCCAGACATTACATAATGTCTCCCCCTTGTGGTCTCCTATCTCTATACAGTATAAAGCTAATGAATTGCCTGGATAATAGTAAAGGCAAAGTACTAATTTTAATGCAATTTTAATACATCACTTAAATTCTATATAAGATAACAACTAAACCAAAACTATTATAAGCCTTTTTTATAATTAATATTAAATTTAACAATGTACGAAAGTACAACCATTTTATGTGTAGCATTAACTATTACTCAAAATTTGTATGAACAAAATATACTTTATCCTATTTACACTTGGTTTCAGTGTGCTGTGAAATATATGCATCTGCTCATTCTGTAATTTACCACTTCAATTTGTTCCAGAATATTGTAGATTGGTATGTATCAGTGCTGCAAAATATATATATGCAATTAAAAATGGAATTTATTAGTAACACTGTGGAAATGGTCTGCTCACAGTTTGTTGCCCGCAGTTACAAAGTGCAGAATTACTGTTTTATTAAGCAGCTTTGGAAACATATTGTCAGATGGGATTTTCTTTCTGAAAAGGCTTTACACTAAATAAAGACTTTATCGCTTATTAAACTTAGCCATTGTTAACACTTAACACTAACAAAAATAGCAAAACTAAAAATCATCAGCTGTCTTAACATTTAAACAGTATTGTTAGTACAGTTAGTGAATTGCACTATTCTAATTTTACACTACCATAGCAATACTCCCTTGGCATCCTCTCTTTTATTTTTATAGTAATCACATAACATATTACGTATCCAGGTATGAGATGTTTCTTAGGGTTATTATTGTCATGTATATAGAGTATTGTGAATTTCTTTTACTTGTGATTCTTTGATTCATCTGTCATTTTTTGGACTTCAAGAGCACTGTGTTTTCTGGGTTTATATGAATTTTCACCATTATTCATGAACTGGTTAAGTAATGTTGTTCTGATTCACACAACAAAACTGATTTTATGCATCCAGTGAATTACTTCCATGTTCCTCCATTTCATACTTCCTGGAATCAGAAGTCTATTAAAGCAGTCATGCAAAAACCAACCAGTTACATCTTATACTAGACATTGATTCATTCCAGATGCTGGAATTTATTTTCTCAAATAATTTTATTGTGATTCCATAGTAGTATCCAAAACTGCTGACCCATCTATCAGTTACACACAATAAATAATGGAGGCTTAAGAACTTAACTGATGGCCATTCTGTATACAAGCTTATCCAGTGCTGTTAGGATTAATTATGCATCTGCTCATTGAGTTTAAATCACCACATGCATGCATAAATAAAAACAAATTCCCCCTACTTACTGGCAGAAAAATCATAAAGAGTTTCATGAACCAAGTATGGTGTCTGAGGAAAGCTTCTAATAAAGAAGACTACAAGAACACTCATGAGATCATGAAATTCATATCAAAGAAACACTGAAGCTCCCATAATATATCATATTTTGTTACTTAGGAAGCTGCACTCATACTTATACTGTAGGTACGACACTGTCCTTCAGAAACCTACTCCATTTTGTGAGATTTTTGAGACCCCAGCACTTCAGAACTGTGCTCAACAACCTCCCAGCTGTGCTCTGTGATGAAACAGGCAGGAATTGGTTGTCCACTGCCACTTCAACTACAAGTTCGCCAACTCATTGAGTAACATGTCTGTCACTTACTGTTTGATGCAGGGAACATGGATATGTGCTCATTTTCTGTCTTCTCGCTTGTGCAGGAAAGCTATGTGTTCCATTAATCTGAGAAGGGAGAGAATGCAGGACAAAGCCATCTTCACAGCTTGTATGCTGCATGTGCTTAAGTAATAGCTGCTGTTTGAATAAATGCTTTTTTGAATGTTCCTGTCTTCACATCAGTAAGCTGATTTTCTCTGAAACCTAGACTTGTCTCCTTCTATCTTGTGCAAGGCTGTGGCCCACACATCACAAGGAGATGATGTAGTACTGATTACAAATTATCTTTCCACACTTCATTTTAGTCCTGCTCAGATGTTCCTCCACTATAAACTGGCCAACATTCAACAATTAATTAATGGACTGATATTTTTGGATTACAGTTTCAAACTACATTGTTTTCCTGCCTGTTTAAACAAATCTGTGTCTTTATTTATACCTATTATATGATTAGTGCTTTGTAAAGTTTCTTTCTTTTTACTGAAAAACTTGACCCAGCACTCCCACACTTTCAGTTAGTCAAGAGTCCTATATAAAAACAGATGTGGATGCACAACATCCAACTTTTGACTGCAGTGACTGATCTAAATGAATAACTAAAGCAAGTTAACATTACTGTCCAATTGGAAATGCAAACATGCCATAACAAAATAGCCACTGTGTTTTAACATGTCGCACTGTATATCCATAGACCACAACGTGTATCAAAACTCTATTTGATGTTCTTATGTCATATAGTGATGCAATAGTTAGAATGACAGAAAGATGTTTGTAGCAGACAGAAGCCCAGTAGCTGAGGTGGTCTGCATGTGTGTATGTCTTTCTCAACTGTCACAGCACTTATTGCAATGTGCAAATTAATTATTAAGCTTCAGCTAAATTGTGCTACTGAGTTCCTGAATGGATAACAGCAATTTTAAGCTTTATATTTTCTCTCACCATTGTCTTTTGTTCTTTTGCTCTCTCCCTGATACCCCAGCGGCTGTTTAAAATGCACAAACTGGAGAAATTGGGGATGGGTGTTTTGCAAAGAAGCCCTATGTGTGTAGCTTTTGCAGCACAGGATTACACTGCTATTCACTACACATTTTTCAACAGTTTGTCCCCAGAGAATCATGTCTGTCACCAGTAGACTAGCACAAGACAAACACCCATGCCAAGATTCTATTTATTGACTTTGGATCAGCTTTTAACATAATCATGCCAGGCAAGCTGGTGCTGAAATTCATATGTCTTTTTCTCAGAAACTACATTTATAACTGGGTCCTGGACTTTTTGACCCCAAGTAGCAAGGATACCTACTAATCCTCTATAACCAGCTGATGGCTACTGCTTGAACCTGAAAGTGTATTGTCACCTCACTCAGGACTGCAAGACCAAGTTTAGCAGTAACTGTATGATCAAGTTTGCACATTCTACAATAATTAGTCTGGTTGGCAATAATAAAGAATCCATCTGTGGTGTTGTGGGTCCACAGCTCTTTTAGCAAAAGCCACTTTTAAATAAATAATCACTGCGCTTGCGGTGTAGCGAGGGGGCATGGTAGTGTGGCTGAAGCGGATCCCGGGTGGATTCGTGCTGCGGACGTTTCTCACCTAAGTGCACAGGTGAGAGACGGTCCACTCCGTAATTGTTCCCGGGAACTGTTGATTGCCACAGCTGCCACGTCCATTATAAAGAGAAGCCCGAGACGGTTAAAGGGGAAGGAAAAAAGAAAAGAGAAGGAAGCCGAGGTTGTGGAGGAAAAGCAGGAAGCAGTGAGGAGAGAGAGAGAAAGTCGGTGCGGGAGAACAAGCGAGCAGGCTCGCGGCAGCTGAGCAGGCAGCCTGGGTGTTTGGCCGACACCCGGGGGAGTAGTAGTTGTGGTCGCTACCGTTAAAATTACTTCGAAGAGTGGGAGTGACTGGAAGGCGGGTGACTCTCCGCGTAAGGCAGCGGGAGTCGGGACTTGGGACGTGGTGTCCCCAGCGCAAGAGCCTTGGTCGTTGGGGAATCCCAAGTCACTGTCAGGAGGAGCCAACCAGAGCCAAGGATCGGTAAGGCGACTGACAGCAGAAACAGGCACTGAGAAGGTCCGGCTGCAGAGAGAGCGTCTCGCCTGCTGCAGGGCCCAAATGGGAGAAGCAGGTGAGACGCTAATGTAAAAGAAGCACCGGGCTTATAATTGTTTTAAAGGACTGCTTCCAGCGGTGTTTTAACCTTCGGCTTTTAAAGGATTGTTTTTTCTATTGTTTTAAACCTCCACGTTTGTTTTTATTTATTTAATGAAGACTTTTGGGAACCACTGCACTTATTTATTTATGGACACTTTGTTTTTGTTTTGATTGTTTGTAAATAAAAGCACTTTGCACTTTTGTACCATCCCCTTGCTCCATTGTTATTGCCTCACTGTCTAGCTCATCGGTAACATTACCGACGGTGTAGGGTTCAAGGGCTCCCGAACAGCAGATGGGACATGGAGCAGAACCCGCATTGTCACACCATCTACAGAAGTGAGGTGATAAAGCTCGAGTTGTACCATAAAAACACCCTCACACTAAGCATCAGTGAGACATAGATCATTGTGGGCTTCATGAGGCATCACCTCATGTCCAAGTGGGGCAGAGAACAATACATTTTCCCTGTTAATGTACAGTAATAGTTTTACTTACTAAGTTGTCTAAGGAAGTGGGGAACAAGCAAGGGTACACTTACCCCTTAATACTGAAAATTTGTTTACCTGTGCTACTATGGTAGAACAGGGGTCACCAACACCTGTTCCAGAGAGCAGCTTTGGGTGCAGGTTTTCATTTCAACCCTTGTCTTAATCAGTGACCAGTTTTTGCTGCTTATTACCTTCTTTTTCCTTCTTTTTAATTAACTTGTTTTTTTTAAGATTCAGAAACTTTCAGTAATAAGGGTTAAGCTCTGGATTTTAAAGCTATACACAGCATTTTAAGGTCCATCGAGAAGATTATGAGGATTCAACTACCATCAACTGGCCAGATATACCTTCGTCGTCATGGCAGCAGAGAAGAGGGTATATTGCAGGACCACTTGAGCTACAAGCTCTTATCTCCTGTGGAGTCTGCTAAATGTTGTTTTATCATTAAAATGGTGATCACCATATTCAATAATAGTTTCTGCCCCAAAGTTATCCATACCTTGAATAGTTTAATCTGGTCAAATTCTCTACTTCCTGTTCCTACACTACAGTAATAATGTTGTTTTCACAGCACCATTATCTTGTTTTGCACAATTTTGCACTAATATCTATGTATTATTTTCCATACTGTTAGTTGAACCTTATAAATACATGTGACTGAATAAGCTTTCTGATGAAGTTATTGCACATGGCTAATAAAAAATTTTGAACCTTGAAACTTATAACAGAAATGGCATAACATGATCTACCACAAATTTATGTGGTTAGTTAGATGAGTATATTCCATTCAAGCCTTCCTGTCTTCCTTCCTGCTGCTTGAGCATTATAATGTTTTGTAGCATATTGTTCTTTAATATAAAGTTTAATTTATCTTCTTAGATTGTTTCACTGCAACTACATGTGGATGTATTAATATATAATAATTAGATTATGAAATCTGTACAAACAAAAAAAAACACTTAATGGCTCTCAAAACCTCAGCTACAGTTACTGATCACCCCAATAGGGCTTTGTTTTTAGAGGTTCAGTCTGAATGCATAAATCTTTGCCAATATTATTCTAAAGATAAGGTAAGGTACTGAATAGACATTGATCACTGCTATCTTTTAAGAGATGTCCGGGGAAAGCTATCTATGAGTTGAAAGAAACAGTAAAAGCAAAGAGAGGGACTTACAGACAAGGGAAGCAGGAAAAAAAATCAATATTTGAAAGAAGAACCTTTTCCTAATGTAATGTTATGTACTGTATATACATTGCCAGACACATTGTGATGATGCTTCATGTGAAAAAGATGGTAGTGCTAAAAATAATTAGCTTAATGAAGTACTGACAGAACGAGTCACATTGGCTTAATATACTAGTGTTAAGTAAGGTTATAGAGCACCAAAATGTAAAGATTTTTGTAGATGATGAAAAATAAGGTGTTTATTTATTAAATCCAGCTGAAACAGCTTCGGAATTGAAGGTATTCTAAGGTAAAAATTATATGTGAATGTACAGTTCTTTTAATGAATGAAACCTCCATTTGGAATGGTTGGAGGAGGTTATCCTTGACAATCCTGAGACAGATGACAGATTTACTGAATGAAGATAGAGCAGCTCACTTTTGACATTCATGCTGTTTTTCATTGTTTTATTAGTAAATGAAATATACAAAAACAGCTAATATTCTTTTGATGATGCCTTTAACCAAGCCAACTTATAACATTTCAGATACATTGGTTACAACTGGAGCACAGGCAGATGAAGTGACTGGCTAATGGTCTCTCAGTGCAAAATGGTGGGATTTGAACTCAGCCTCTGGCTATGAAGTCCAATGCCGTAACCACTACGCCCTACTGCCTATTATGGCTATTAACAATACATATTTTACATAAGTGTCATTATATGTACAGTACTTATTACATATTCTGACCACCTTCCATTGGCATGTTAGATATTGTCGCGGGGGTACACAGCTTAAGGGCTCAGGTGATGGTAATAACCTGCCGAACCGGGGATTGGTGCTGGGATGTAATGCCTTCTCTCTTTCTCCCACTGCAGAATGCTTGCCTAACCACTACTCCAGTGTTGATGTCACTTCCATTGTATGGCCTCCTGGACCCTTCACTTCCTGTCAATGACCAATTTGACCAAGAGGGCCACTATCCTTTTTCAGTTCTGTTTTGAACTTGTTCCTGTAAAGACAACTCTGCATTTTGTTGTGTGCTGAAAACTATTATATGGGGTTCACCCAGGGTGGTGCGCCCCAAATCTTTAACTTTGTCATGTCTCCTCTTTTAGAATATATTTATCCTTCTCTCAAGACATCATTCTTTTTCCAGTGATCTTCAAACTCACTCGTATCTCTGAATGTTGGAATGCTTAGAGAACAAATGTACATTGTGGAATAAAATGTTCCATCTTGGATCTCTTAAAATGATCTTATATCAGAAGACCAGAACAATGTAATAGAAAGAGGTTTACATAAGGATTTACTAAGCAAAGAGTATCCATCAGGGATAGGGACCTACACAGACAAAGTGTAGATGTTAAAAGAGTTTGCCTTCCACACATAAGTAATTGGATTTTATACTCATTATGAAAGATTATCATGGTGTTAGCTTTTATTTATCTTATTGTATATTTGATCAAAGTCATATCTGCATTAACAGCAAGTGCATCACTGCCCCTACTTCCCCAACTGGTAAACTTGCCCCAGTAATTTAACATATTATTATGTTTACAGCAAATTCAACTGAGTAATCACAATCAATATTTCTTCCAATTTCCCATAAGTTCAGTGCTGTTTTTTATCCAGAAATATACTGCATATTGTTTGTGCTTGGCACCACTAACCTGTTTCTGGGCTGCTGGGGTGGGGCCTTGGACCTTACAGTTTTTTATGAGGGCAATCCCAAAAGTAAGGTCTCCAAAGCGGTGGGGACGTAGAGAAACTGTTCGTACAGCTGTTGGCCACACTGTTGTGATTGGTGCTTCCTCCACTCCCAAACAAGCATGTGCGGCTTCGCTGGGATGCTCAATCTTGGCTTGGCAGCCCTTGAAAATGGAGCTCTGTCCCAAGGTGGCTGCCCCAAACCTTTCTAGTGTGTTGAGACTCTGGTCTGTTTTGGCTTCCAGTTCCAAAATGAGGCCATCCCATCGACTACGCCACTGTAAAAGAATGAGTCTCAACACACTGGAAAGATTTGTGGCAGTCACCCATATAGTGTCCCTGGCTGCAAAAGGGTTTTGAGATAGGCACTGAGTTTTATTATCTCAGGGATGTTCACGTGGGACAAAGAACTTGCTTCTGCCTCTCTGAGTTGATGGCATTCTTTTTACAAGAGCAGTGTTGTGGTTGATGCCAGCTCAGAACTATTTGTTGTACCGGCAATCAAAGATACGATGTCCCGTGAGCGCTATCAGACTGGCTTCTTCACAGCCAAGCCTTCAGCCAAACCTTTCCATTTCAATAACTCAAAATAAAAACTGATAGGCATGCACAGACATGGATGTCAAATGCAAAAAGAACTATGTAGGCAAGTTAGAAGAGTGTGTTGTAGCACCTACTACAATTTTCAAATTTTGGAGCTGCAGTCACAATATGTAAGTACACAAATAAAACACCAACACAAAACAAGCACACTCTTCTGCTTCCTCCACTCCTCCCAGGCAACCTCGTCCTCCTCCTCCCAACTCTGGCTCCCGGAGTGGTGGCTGCTGGCCCCTTTTATAGTTCACCTGGAAGTGCTCCAGGTGCTTGATTGCTGAGTTCTGGCTGCACTTCCGGATGTGGTGAAAACTCTGCCCATAAGGGCTCAGGAGTTCCAGCTGCAGCACCCCCTGGTGGTGCCTGCGGGACCCAACAAGGCTGCACCCAACTCCAATTCCCATGGAGCCCTGTGGGAAATCGAGACACCGCTCCAACCCAGGGGGGCGGCCATCTAGCGTCCAGGGGGAGGTATTGCACGGCAGTCCATGGCTGCTCCCCCTGAGCATACATCGAAGGGACGTCCTGGCCAGTCATGGACCCTGGCTGTCCGCCACTATATATATATATATATATATGTATATATATATATATATATATATATATATATATGTGTGTGTGTGTGTGTGTGTGTATATATACACCGCCGCAGGTATTCATCCACTTTCCTGATGGGCACTTCGGCCATCGCTCCCAGCTCTCCAATAATCTTCTATATTGCTTCCAGCATCTGAAAAATACATCATACGAGCTCGATCAGTTTTTCGAGTTCCCGCACGTCTACAAAGTTATTTAATTCAGCCGGAGGTAGGCTTACTTCCTAATTCTGCTTACCTACCGGCCGGGAGCCAATGAGCACGTCCATTCCAGGCACGTGCTTGGATGGGCTTTGCAAGGAGCCTGGGATTTGGACTTCACCTTCAAGGACCGGGCCGCCATCTTTGGCTGACTGCAATCCGCCTGTATTAATTTATCGGCAGACCAATCAGCCATTTCCTGACCTCCTTACCTTTTCGTGGGGTGAGCGGTGCTTCACTCGCCTCCCCCTTCCCCTTCAGAAAGTCCAAGTCTGTTGATTTGTCGGCGAAGTTGCAAACAGCGGGATGCAGACCTTCTCCTTCCCAAAATGCACCGGGGTTGATCACATGTCCCTCGCTGGCAGCCGACATGCGGAAGTTCCCTTTTGGGCTCGTCGGCTCGCACAGGAATGCACCACCGTCTTCGGGAACGTCTGCTGCCTCCCGCAGAGCCTCCAGATGGTGTTCTCCGAGGTACATGCACGGGACAAAATGAGTTATATTAAAAGGATTGTCCATTAAATCCCCAACACGTACCTCGCGATGATTGTCATTCTCTGGAGGCGCCATTTGCCCCGTGTGGCCACTCCGTAGCTCATCCCAAGCATCGGCCATGACGAGCTCGGATACTCCACTGGTGCCAACACTCTGCTTGCTCCTCTTCTTCCCCATAACGGACTTGATGAAGGTGGGTTCTAGCGATTTTTCTGCGTATCCTGACGCTGCCGTCTTAGGATTCTCGGCCCACAGAAAATGTATGTACAGGTCCTCTGCAAATAGACACCAGAGAATCCTGCCGACTACGCCACTGTGACAGATAGGGGGCGCTATCGCTCCCTTGAATCCTCAGATCAGACGCCAGACACCAGATAAAAGTCCAAATATGATATTTATTTGAACATTACAGTGCACAAAGGACCCTCCTCTCCACAATACTCATATAAATACACAATAATCAATAATCAAACAATCCTCCACTCTCCCAGACGCGTTGCCACCCTTCCACCCAGCTCAGCTCCATCTCTGGGATTTCCCATAGTCCTTTTATAGTCCGTGACCCGGAAGTGTTTCGCTCTCTCTGTCCATGTGACTAGGAACACTTCCGGGTCAGATAAAAACTCCTTTTCTTCAACCTGGAAGCATGTCATTTCCTCTGTTCACGTGCTTAGGACACACTTCCAGGTTGTAGGGAAAATACTCCTTGTTCTTCCCTGCAGCATCCTCTAGCGGCCCCCATGGTATCCAGCAGGGCTGTGGATAAAAACTCCATTGTCCAGGATTCCCTGCTGGTCTTCGGGGCACCTCCATGTTGCAGGGAGGTCTCCATCTAGTGGCCTGGGGGTATTGGCCGGGATGAAAG
This sequence comes from Erpetoichthys calabaricus, assembly GCF_900747795.2. Lineage (NCBI taxonomy): Eukaryota > Metazoa > Chordata > Cladistia > Polypteriformes > Polypteridae > Erpetoichthys > Erpetoichthys calabaricus. Next base: position 54,145,279 of record NC_041402.2, read on the forward strand.
GCCGGCCATGTCCCACAATAAATAGAACAGTTGAAAAGGAGGCGGATTGGTGGGTTTACATTGCAGCATGTGCTATATCTCCTGAAACATTACACCTATTGCCAGGGGATTTCACTAAATTGCTTATTGTGTAAAGTCTGAAATTTCTGTTTCATGTAACAATATGACTACCATGGTTCCACCTTGCATTTGAACAAAGGGTTGAATTTCCCAGACTGCTTCACCTATAGCAGCAACTCTTACTCTAAAAAGGTTGAGCAGAGCATTTTATGTTAAATCAAGTCTGGCTTTAAAAGATTTACAGTTTCAGGTATTTGGCTAACTTCTATATAACCAGCATGGTCTATGATTGTCAATACAGCCATGACTTCCAATAAATAAAAGTGCTGTAGATTTTGGTAGTAGTTAATGAAATTGGAATCTTAAATAAAGATGAATCAATATCACCCTTATAAATGTCTTGGAAATGGATGTCCTTTATTTCAACAACCTTTAGGGAGCCTATCATGCTCAAAGGTCAGTTCACCATAGCAAAACAATAAGTTAGGTTCATTTGCATAACAGAGTTAAGAAATATATCGGTCTGCACCAATCAACATACAGATAAATGGTATCCTTTTTAACACACCTGAATATTTGTATATCTAAGATCCCAAAATAGTTAAATGTTTTAAAAATATTTAGTTTACATCAAGTCATTAAATAGGATTTCTTACATATAATACTACCGTTAAAATGTCTCCACAGTAATATGCCAGATTGAAGTGATACAGAATGTCAGAAGCACTTTAAAGTAATTCATAACGAAAGTGTTTCCCTAATATTATTGTAATTGAAAAAGTCTGTATGAAGTAATAAAGTATTAGAAACTCATATGAAAAGTGCAATTGTGTTAAACTGTATTTTCAATTACTTATAATAACATATTTAAATTTTCCAGGGCCATACTTTACAATGTCTCTGTGGATTTTGGAAATTTCTGTCATGTCCCTTTAGGGTTTACTTTTCAGCACCAGTTTTCTCTTTCTCAATGAAGTGTGTCTTGCTTTTACTGGTGATTGTAAATTTTGCCATGAACAGATGAATATGGCATATACAGTATACTGTAACTGTGTTGTATGATGGAATATTGAACATGTGGATCCAACACATCATTCCATCACGTATTTCAATTTCTTCTTCTTTTGTGGAACCCTCTTATTTTCCGGCTCTCAAATATCTATTAAAAGGATAGAGGAAAATTTGCTTATATTGGTATATGCTTTTAAAATTCTAATGATTTAACAGAACCAATTTGGTTAATTAAGATGTGCTTGAATGCATAAACAGCAGGCTCTGCAAAACTGAAAAAAAGGAAGTCTCAAACCTCTTAACAATTTTAAGTAGTTAAAAATTGCTAATCATTGTTGTGTATTGATTTTAAAAAATGAGTCAGTGAATCCCTAAAGGAGTTAATCATATTAAAACCATTATAAGAGAGCATTTTATGGTGCACAAAAGTTACTGAAATGAAACCTCTTAATTATAGTTCTGTGCTGAAATAAATCCTTTTCAAATGTAATTCATATTAAAAATTTTCATGATCAAAATGTTGTAATGTTTAGTGCTTCCCTGGTAATAAAACATAATTATTTAAGTTATATATAAGAGTATGTACCAGTATGAAAACACTATTATTGTGCCTTGGTTTAACTTTATTTAATATTCTTATATGCACCAAATATGAAAAATCATGTACAGGACCTTTAGTTATAGTGATGAATGAATATGAATTAAAGGATTTATTTAGAGAGGTTAGAATTTGGCAGTCGAGTTTTGTTCTGTTCAAATAGCAGAATTCATCATTATTCTTTGTCTGAGGAATGAGGAACACATTGACCTTGTACATAAAAATAAATAAAGCTTGGATGCAGAGTTTTTTTCCAGGAATTGCTATCCAGCGTGAAAGCTCATTGTTAAACATAACTGATGACAAAGACATTTAAATATTTAATTAAATTATACTACACATACTGTAATTTACTGTTCATTTAATGGTAAATAAGTATTATTAATTCCCATGTATAACTGTAAAGAATCCATTCATGAGTTCATTCATTGTATTAATGTTCTTTTTAAATTAGCTTGAATTTTTTTTAGAAATATAATGACCAATCCAAGTAACAAATCATTAAGACAGTAGCAGAACAGTCATTCTTGTAAGGTATAGTCAACTCGGCTTGCATTAGGGAATTAGCACTTTATAATTACTCAAATACATTTGCATTCAGTAATGAATAGATAAAGCCATTCTCAGCTTCCATGGAAAAAAAAAATAATTTGCAAAACACAGAATTAATATATTATTCAAATAGCCTGCATTAATGTTGTCTGTCCTTTGGTATTTCACTCTCTGCAGAAATTGAAACCACTTTTTTGGGCAGTGAGCAAGTTCGATGGACTTGCATAGGTTTTAGAAGCTATCGCCCCCAAGAGACTTTCACTGCCTAATGGAGTCATTAAGATGGCTTGATGTTGGCATACTTCTGGGTATTCCTGTGACTTTACTGGTGCTAAACTCTATTGGCATTGGCTTCTGTAGTCCTTTGGACAAACCAGCAAAGTGTAAAGGGGTTCTGCTGCAAGGGCAGCAACTGATCTTTCATATTATTTAATCCAACTTGTTCCCTTAAGAGGACACTCCATATGGTGCAGACACAACATAGGAAGCAGAAGCTAGGCATGTATAAGTGTGACTGGTGAAGAGCAACACACCAGGGGCTGCTTCTTATGGTGGAAGGAATTCTTTTCATTCTATTAGACATGCTACGTGCAATCTACCACAAACCTTAAGAAATGGTAGTACCTAGTCAATAAGGTGCTGTCTTGAAATGGTTTACTTTCCTCATTGGATACATGAGGATGACAGCAAAGCCACTGTTATCAATAATGGATGCGTATGTCAGCACAATCAACATTGCTAAATTAACTTATATAGTGTTTAAAGTGTGTATATGGAAAGGGGGTTTCTATACGTACACTTTAAGTATTTCTTACTTTAACTCTGAGAATTTTGCTGTGTTAACTGCACTTCAAGAACACATGTTGCAAATTCAGTTGTTACAGTATAACAGAAAAGAACCATAACTTCTTTTGGTTTCCTTGTTCACTTCCAAAATTTCATTTTTTTAGATAGCTGAAGTCAGTTATATTGGATTAGAAAGAATGTTAAACCTTGTTTTTACACTTCTGATGGTCCCACCAGTCTTATCTGGAATCATTATTAGAAAGGTCCTCATTTAGCAACAGCATATATTCTTCCGTAATTTCATTGGTAAGGTTGTGCCAATCATGACTGTTGGCCATTATAATTGGAAATTTGGAATGATATCATTGGAGTGATATGTGAATGAAAATTTTGGAAGTTTCTGTAATTTGGAACTGAATCAAAGAAAAATTCTGTTCTATGGCCCCCAACCAAGCAATGCAGACTGGTAGTCTCAGATACACCCCTTCCTCCAAGAGATCCAATGTGATCTTGCCGGTCAAAGACACAGTATTATACCACTTGAGCATGATTGTGGGGGTTTATTATTCAGGACATCACTGAGAGTCCTGAATGAAGGTTGGTTGAGTGTTTAGTGGCATCTCCTGACTGAAGATCAAATCAGTGAGATCACTAAATTGTAAGAGAAAGATAACCAGGAATGAGACACAAGTACTATCAAACAGTTATTTGCAGCGTAGATGACTTCCCAATAACATTTTTGCCCATCAGTGGCAAGTACTTTTAAAAACCTCTGAATATAAACTATCCAGGGCCATCTGCAGGAGGAATAGGGGCTGGAAGCAAAGTGTCCTGACCAGAGGTCAAAGGGGATACCTTGGTGGGCTGGAACCCAGACACACAAACTGACATTTTGGATGTGGAATATCACCACTCTTGGGGGGGAAGAGCCGAGGTTGGTGGATGAGGAGGAGAGCTACAAACTAGATATAACTGGGCTCATGTCTAGCCACTCTATTGGTTTTAGAACCAAACTCCTCGAAAAAGACTGAGCTCTCCTTAAGTCTGGAGTTGCTCAGGGAAAAAGACATCAAGCTGGACTGGGCTTGTTATTGAGACCCTGCCTGGTCAATGCCTTGTTGGAATTTATCCTGGAGAAAGAGAGGGCTGCTTCTGTGCGGCTGAATATTGTAGACACTGACTGCCATATGTGCCTATGCACCAAATGTCAGTTCAAAGTACCAGGCCTTTTTGGAGTCACTGGAGGGGATTCTGGAAACACCCATGTGGGTAATAATGGAGACACCTGAAGAAGCATGATTGGGAGGAACGGCCTTTCTGATCTTAACTTAAGCGGTGCTCTGTTATCGGACTTGCATAGTTTATCCATAACCAACACCATGTTTGAACATAAGGTGGCTAATAAGTGTACTAAGTACCAGAGCACCTTGGTTTTAGTAAGAAGTCACTCTGCAGTTTGTTTTCAGTTTTATTAATACAGCAATACATAATACAGCTATAGCAAGTCAGATACTATGTAGACAATAGAAATAAACCATTTATTGTAAAAAGTTTTTACATAAAAGAACACTCCTCTTACATTAGGAAACCTGAATTTTACCATTTTGTTTAATAAGTAAGAAAAAAAAACTATATTTTTAGGAGATGTATTTTACTTGGAGAATGATGATTTGACAGAACGTGCATTTTGCCATCTGAATATAATGAAGTACAACCGCATCAGACTTAACTAGATGTATATGAGGCCACTTGGATAAACATTTGTTCTGAACCATAAGTGCTTATGCATATATTTCAGTCTAACAAAAACTGCATTTCTGGGGACCATAAATTTCTCTGCTTCTACAATCCTTTGAATAAGCAGTTATTGTCTGGCTGACCAAGGCCAACAACAACCCCAATCCCTCCTAATTTGTACTGGAGTCATTTGTAGGGCTGATAGTGTCTCTTTTACTACTTAATTCAAAGATTTTCATTTCCCTGATATTTCATGGCTAATAGTGACAGCATAATCAAGACAGCAGGAACACAGAATTGCAACAGATGCCAGGAAGAATTAGAAACAGTAATTTACACTGATCAAAAAATTTAATGTAAATATTTAGTTGGTTTTTTGGTTTTGCTAAGGTCTGATTCAGACAAAAACACATACAATACTGATGTGATGTAGGACAACCATTAATAATTTTATTATAACATATAAAAATTAGAAAAATGATACCTTTTTATATGACTGACATGTCAATCTTGCATACAAAAGAATTAAATTAATATTACACATAATGACTATTTGCTGTAATTTAAATTCCTTCCTTAGTGACAGAAAATGAAACCTGTTTGAATAAAACTTTTCACAATATTTTATCTATCAGTAGTACCCCAGGTATCAAAGCCTAAGTTAAAGTGACCGACAATCATGTCAACTGATCTGGGCCAGTTTCCAATATCTCATTAAAAACAGTAAGAACAGAACTTACTGAACTTATGAATCAATAGATGTGAATCAATGATTAATTATCAGTTTTCCTTTTAGCAATGCCAATAATTAATTAGACAATTTGTTGCCATCATGTTTCTGTGTACATGGGGATCCCAACCACTAAGACATATATCAAAGTAACTGAAGCACACTTGTGTTAGGAAACACAATAATACAATATATTGACATACAAAAATAGTATAGAAATTTGATCATTTCTTATATTCTGTCAAAGAAGACAGTTGAGACAGACACATATAATATAGAAGAGACTGTTCTTAGTTATCTTAAAGGTTTTTGGGAGTTTTTTGATTTTGCAAGCTTTTTCGTTAAGTTACATTTTAGCAGGACATCCTAACTCCTCTCAGACTAGTGTACAGACAGGGCTCAGAGACGTCAAAATGTTTTTTTGCAACACAGATTTTATTGTTACTAAATTAGTTAAAAGCTTGAAGTTTACCTGAAACAGTCAATTACAAGTTTGTTACACTTTAACAATTCAACATGAGAAACCAGGCCGTTATCAGGGAGTTTACTAAATATTTAAAATTATTATTTATCTGGACACGGATAAACAACTTTGTGCCACTAATACTATAAGAATGAGTTTCAATGATGTGTTGAGTTGCATGCCATTGATCCACGGTCAATTGAAGAACTTTGCTTCTGATGCAGTGCACTTGTTGTCTTTGCATCCTTTTGTCTATGTAAGTGATCTTCCACAGTCCACTCTTAGGCCGAGTGTATACTTCACACAACGCAACACGTGCACCTGTGGAGTGTTGTACTGTTTATACTTACACACATACTTTACGTAAATCTGGGAGAATCCACTAGGAGGGAGTACGAGATATCATCACGGTGAGAAAATGGTCAGCTTCGCTGTGTTGCGAATTACCTGAAACGTCCATTAAATTCAGAGGACACATTGCTACAATATATCTGAAAAGGATGGATATTTAATGATTACATCCATCAATCCAGGGATGTGCCCATTCCAGTATGTATCAGGCGCAAAGCAGAAACAATCCCTGGACAGGCATCAGCTCATCGCAAGGTGAATACAAGCACACGCATACAGTACACTAGTGTCATTTTAGCATCACCAAATCCCCAAACCTGCATGTCTTAGGAAGGAAACCGAAACCCACCAGGAAAACATGCAAACTTCAGGCAGGGGAACACTAGGAACATGACTCCCTGTAAGGCGGCAGCACTATCACTCCACCACCGTGCCACCCCCACATGTCTAGTTATTAACAGTATTTATTATTTAAATGAAATTAACAATTTAACTGTAAAATTTAACATGCATACTTTAATGTATTTCATCATGAAAGTGATATCAAGTATAAATATAAGGATTTTAATTTACAGAGAGCTGGAGTATCACACATTTAATGTGTTCTGTGTGGCAATTGCTGCTTGCCGCTGCTGTCAATGCAGGAGGAAGCCCCAGGAGCACTGAGAGATTAACAGCTGGGTCAGTTTTAAGATGGCGTTTACGACAGTCTACTTCAATGATAAAATAAACAGGATTAAAGTGGACATTTTAAGATTAAAACTGAAATTTCCACTTTAATCACAAATGGACCTTTTCACCGTGTCCGTAACTTTTTTCTCTCTCTGTCGCTCAAATACTCTGTAATTACATCTTGCCTGAAGAAGGGGCCTGAGTTGCCTCGAAAGCTTGCATATTGTAATCTTTTTAGTTAGCCAATAAAAGGTGTCATTTTGCTTGGCTTGTCTCTACAGAAAGGTATAGAATGCTTCCATTGAGAAGGCAGGTAAGGAATGTGCAAATAAGTTTCTGCATTTCTGATAAGCTTATTATTTTCATAGAAGAGGTCTCTTGTGGTAGTGAAAGCAGAAGAAAACAGAAAAATGTCCACTTAGTTTTACAGAATCCTGGAAAGGCATCCATTTAATGAAGTAATCAGCAGTTGAAAATCTGTTAGCAGTCTTCATATGTAAAGGGTTTTCTGGGATTCAGGGATGGCATAGGACAAGGAGAGAAGAAAGCACTGTCCAAAGGCAGAGGTTTTATTCCTCACACCAAGTGATGTTTTAAGTGTTTGTAAGTTTGGGAAGAAGAATACCTCTGGGGTCAGGAAGTCTTGTAAGTGCAATGCATTTGAATAACATAATTTACCTGGGAGTTAACAGTCACATGTAAATCAAAATACATTATTTATAAAGGCAGAAAAATCAGTCTTTAACTTCTCAGTACTGTAGTTCTATCTTTGTATGCATACAAAAGGAACCAATTGTCTTGCAAGCTTAATTTTGTAAAAGGCTTGTTGATTTTAGCCAATCCACTCTCCAACACATGCACCTGAGTGTTTGTAAATATTATACATTTAATCCAGGAGTGGTTCATTTTGATTGAGCTATTCAAACATTTATGTGGAGTGGTATCATTGTAACCGAACATACTGGGCAACAACCAACGGTGGTGTATTTATTCCGTAAGAAATTATTATATATGTGTGTTCCATTTAGTACACATTACAGGCATTCTCTTGTAAAATCAAGTTCTGTTTTTAGCTATCAAATTGTTATAGTTTTCTTAGATATTTTTTTTTCTTTGCAGTAGATCTCTTTCACCTTGGTGATGTTTGTAAGTATGCTGAAAGTGAGTTTTTGCTGATAGTGAAGCCTGCTTGTCAATTAATGTCATTTAAAGCTGAGGGTTTGCAGAAAGATTAGATTTGTAAAATCCGTCACCCAAGCAAGTAAGCGCTTTCAACATCTTTCCAGGTGGCCTACTGTGTTTAAAACAGATTGATTTAAAATATTTTTTTCTCTTATGTGCAAGTTTTTTGACAGATATTTCAAAAAGCCTGTCAGTGTTTTTATCTTGAAGTCTGCTCTTTTTTAATAGAAATCTTTTATTTTCACCTTTTGGATAAATTGTTTTAGCTACTTTAGGAAAAAAAAAGTATATTTGTCTGCTTGGTTTAAAATGCACAGTCAAATTGCTAATAGTCTGCGCGCTCTGAAAATTAGTTTTCAAAGTGGTTCTCTTGTAAGCATGTAGGCAAGAAAATCAGAGCCAATTTGCAAGTGTGGATGATTGCTTCCAATTGATGCCTTTCTTGTGTTAAGATAAGACTCAGAAGGGTTTCAAGTGCTTTCTTCAAAACACATCGCAGAGCCTGTCTGAATTAAGTATAGTGTCTTCTTTGAATTGAAGACACTTAATTCATTTCTGAGCTTCATTATTTACTTTTTAAAATGAGATCAGAGTTAACAACAAAAAAAATTAAAAAGTATTAAATGCACTGTACAATGTTTAGGAATAAGGAAGCATATCTACTGTATATTTAAATGACAAAGAATCTTTGATTCTAAATTTGAAATGCCTCCTTTTCGATGATTAAAAATGGTCTAATGAAATGATTGAAAACCCAAGTGAGTCATTGGCCTATTTTATATTTATAGTAGGTGCTATATATAAAACAACATTAAGATGTTTGAAAATCTACACAAAGCATTCATTGTATAAGTCATTCTAAGCTAAAATCTATTACAACAATAAAATGAGAGGTCATACAAATCAATTCTCACAGCAACAGCAATGTACTTGTAAATGATTGCCATCTTGAAAATTTCAGACACTGTTCACACAAGTGGATGACAAAGACACTTAAAGGATCCATGTGGTGCAAAATAGGAACAAACAATTTTAACATTTTTTGAACAGTGCAGAAAAACATTAGGCTGGCTATTTCAGTCCAGTTAGCAAAGAGATACAAATTTTCATTTTTTTTCCTGCAGGTTAGATGTTTTAAAGGACTAGTAATGGAATTTACACTACTGCTTTAGCTTTTCACAGATGGAAGTATCTATGGCAAAACTTTTAAGAGAAAATCCCCTATTATGATTTATCTGTGGATACTCTCACAAACAATTTTACAGCATAAAGAGGTGTGAAACAATTAAGTTTAAGCTATGTACTTTGCCTCCCCTGCAGATGATGCTTACAGCTGGGCTTCTGCACTTAGCTAGAGCCTAAATTTAACAACTTGTGTAACAGGTTGCTCAATAAGTCAACCAGCAAAAAAAGAAATAAATTCAGATTGAATAAAGTGTAGAAAGTTTCTTTTGGGAAATACTAACACTGTTTCTTATTAGTTCTGCAGCCAATTCTTTTTAAAGTGAGTCTTTTATATACAGTTTTGTTTATTGCAATAACCAGGAAAGGGTTTGAAGTCTGGAGGTTTTCCAAAGATGTATAAAGGTCAAATTTTTTAACAATCATCAACAATACATTTCAAATATTACTTAAAAAGAATTGATTTCTGATTGTATCACTTTAAGTAATAAAAGGGTGAAATTTACAACAGTGATAAAATATCAGCCATTTTATTCCTTGAATTGGAAACCAACCAGTGGGGTCACTCAGGTGGTGAACTACAATTCTGCACACACTTCATACTGACGCTGAACACCAGACATAGAGACCACAGCCTTCCAGACCTCTTACTCTTTAATGCTGTGTGCATCTAGGATCACTTCAGCACAAACATTGGCAGCTTTAAAGAAGGAAAGTCATGATAGCCAAACAATTTGGTAATTTTCTGGCAGGCTCTTGCAACTATAGTCACATTTTATTAAAACACAGACGTTCTGGGAATATGTGACTAGATTGGTTTGCCAGGTGAAAAAAGGTTTAATTAATTTAATAAAATATCTTGAAAAATGTAATATTTCCCACCATTTAAAAAAAGTATTTACTTCATATTAGAAAATAATTACAGACAGATACACTACATGCAAAAATTGATGGCTTATCTCTAAACTGACAATCTAGATCTATCGCCACAACTGGTCCACAGAGGATGCCATATCCATCCCTTGCATTTCATATCATCCTGGCACATCTAGATAATTAAATCTGTTACACCGGAGACCTGTTTATAGATTACAGTTCAACATTTCAGATTAGGAATCAGCACTACCCTGTGCAATTGGATTTTAGATGTCCCAATCAACAGACCTTAATATGTGCAGACTAGCAGCACTGCATCTTTCACACTGGCCCCCAACACAGGCACTTCACAGATCCCATTCTGTATCCTGTTTACCTCTGACTATGTGGCCAAACATAGTCCAAGTCCATCATTAAATTTTCTAATGACAACACCATCATAGGCCTGATCACCAACAATGAAGAGAAAACTTACAGAGGAAAGGATTACTTGCTGTCTCAGTGCTGCCAGAACAACAACTGACTCTTAAGGTCAGCAAAGACAAGAACCTGGTGATAGACTGCCACCAGCATTATAGGGGATGCTATCAAAAGGGTGGGCAGCCTTAAATTTCTTAGAGTGACTATCACTGTTAAACTGAAAGAGGCTTGACTCATTTTGTCTCTTGTCAAAAATGCTCACTAATGCCTCAATTTCCTCAGACATCTGTGGGTAGTTTGCATTTCTCCATTTGTCCTTAAAGTAGTAGAGTCCATCCTCACTGACTGCATTAAATATTGGTACAGCACCTGCTCAGCTCAACTTTGTAAAGCACTGAAGAGGGTGGTGATAACGGCATAGATTATTACCAACATTCAACTGCCTTGGTCTGATATAATAATACATACCTGATCCGTTTTCTTTGCCTTGGCCTTTTCCACTTAACAGAGAGTCATCCATTTTTGCCACTTGTGTTTGGTGTCACTCATCAAACCAGCCATTCATAGCTGAAGCGTTTTGCAGGGAAAATGCGCTGGTGGGGACTCCAGTCTAATTGTGCTGGAGGGTTGGTTTCCTGAGGTGCACCTCAGTTTATTATTTTCACTCATTTATTGCACACCACACAAAGTTATCATTCATTATTATTATGGCTATAAACCTCATTTACGTGGCCTGAGCAGGTGCAAGAACATTACTACCACACTAGTGTTGTCAGTGTATAAGGAAGGCAACAGAATAAGCCAGCCAATGTTCATATTTTTAGACCCATTTTATTATCATTTTTATTTTACCTACCCTTCTTCTACATGTTCTGCCTATTTTAAAATTTTTCTTCCTAAGCCTAGCAATAAGACAGACATACAGGTACACAGACACACACTTAGACACATGTCCTTTTATTAAGGTGGATAAACTGATCTCTGTTTGTCTGGCTGTAACTCACTGTTAAAGTTTGCAGTGCAGCATCTACTGAAATGTATTTTGCAATTCATGTATTAATAAAATGCTTTGCAGTTTTCATTCAAACAGATGGTGCATCACAAACATTACTACTGCTTTTATGAATACCATACCAAATGGCACATAACAGAGACACAGCAACTGAACAGACACACACACACACACACAAAGACATTTATTCTTTTTTTTAAGGTGGATATACTGTATATATACTGTGTGTAGTGGATATATAGGTTGAATGCTATGTATTTTTTCATGGTATTGTAGGTAGTATGTTATCGTGAACTGTTTTGAGAAGACATGCTTGTGACGATTTCATTTTTCCGAGTACTCATGACAAAAAACTTTCATTGACACATGTGCTATTGGTTAATTTAATGTATCAGAAGTAGTTTTCTGTATACAATATTTATAGGTTTTTTACCAGGGGCTAATATTATCAGTTCACATGAGCTACTTACTCTTGGATATGGTACATACAATTGACCCTGAATAAAACATTTCTGCTGTAGATCAATCCCCACTTTTCCTAGTGACTGACTTTGGCTACTTTTGAAGATCAATGTAAAAGACAATTTTACAGGAAACTGTATTCTTTTGCATTCAAATGGGTAATAAGTTAAATAATGAGAATTTTAAAATATTTACTGTATGTTCACCTGCCTTGCGCCCTGTGCTTGCTGGGATAGGTTTCAACTTCTCTGCAACTCTCCTCAGGATAAAGCAGGTTAAAAAATGGATAGATTATTATTATTATTCAATTTTATATTTGTAATATTGTAACCAGTAACGGCACACTGCATGATAACGTGCAGTGAATACACTTGACTTGAGCATTAATAGTTTTCCTACGCTTTCTCTGTACGTTTAGCATTCGTTTGCTCAAAGGTTGATGCGCTTGCTGCTTCCTGAGCAGCTCTTCTTTTCTCCACCCCAGCGGCCCACTTCTTCTCTTCTTTCGTCAGCGTTTATTCACGTTAAAACTGATTAAGTCAGTGTTTGTGTTGCAATTACTTAGTACGTTTCATTTTTCACTTAAGCTGGCACTTAAGTCTTCAATCTGCCTCAAGAATTATTTAACATATGAAGAGGTAGGGGACGTGACGGTGAAGGTGGTAGGGATGAGAAAGGCGCTGATACGCATGAGCCGCATGGCCACCCTGCTGGCTGCTGCCGAGATTTGATTCTACAATAAAATAAAATAAAAAGAGGAATAACCTTGGAGGTCAATCATCACCACGAAAGCGGATAGTAGACGTCACGTCAGGTGTTTGGGAGTGAACCTCAGGACTGGTAGGAGCATGAGGATAAGGAAAGGAGGCTCCTACTGAGTGATTGCCGAGAAGTAGGAGTGGCTTGATATGTGGTGTTCCCGCAGACGATGAAGGATTGGTGGTGGGAGACATATGTGGCTCAGTCTGGCGCCCGAGGGTTGCCGAGGCCTGGCAATGGGACCCGAGTCTAGACGAGAAGGCTGATTGCACTTGTTGGTTGGGCGTTTCCTCAGTTGTTGGGTCCTGTGCGGGGCAGCTGAGGAGACATTGGTGTTTTGACGGCAGCATTGTGGCTTGTGAGTTTATGGTATAAGGAACTGTCTTTGTGCTTTTAACGTCATTTTTAAAGGATTATTTATGAACTGATTTTAATTGCCACAAGCACATAGATTTTTATTGGACTATTTATTTTTTGAAGACTTTTTGACTCACTGCACTATTTATTTGAACACTGTTTGATTTTTTAAACATTTTTTTAAATAAAAGTACTTATCATCTTTTTGCACCAACCCCTTGCTAACTGTATGTGTCCTCATTTGCCTGGCTCATTTTGGTTACGTTATTGGCAGTGGCAGGTTCAACAGATTCCTTGGATGAAATAGGAGCTTGGAGCCAACCTGCACTGTCACAGGTGTATGTACTGTGAAGAATGAATTAAGTCACAAATAGCACCTTATAGAAAAGAAATAATATTGTGAACTACATTTACAATCAGTGTAGGCGGAAGCATTTTTGGTAAAAGAGGTAAATAACGTGCCTTTGCGTGGGAGTTTAGATGATGATGTTCCAGGCTTGAAAGGCCTAAGGTTTGGGGAGGGTGGTACGTGTGTGCAGTTTAAGAATATAATAAATTGATTTGCACATGCACTGTCTATGCCAGTGTTTCTCAAACTGTGTGCCGCGGCACACTAGTGTGCCACGGAAGATTTGCAGATGTGCCGCGGGAGTTTCTACAAATATTTGAAATTTATACAGGTTTTCAGAACGCTACACGTGCAGCGTTACACAGGTCTGCCTACTATTAAATTTTTATCCTACGTTGCGATGACGTCCCCACTTGCAACGACCAGTAATAGTAGCCCGCACTCTCCCCTATTCTCTGCCCTGCTAAATCGGAACGCTACATTTTGACGGAAACGGGTGTTAGCTATTCAGGTTATGGAATTTTCCACTATACATATATTATTATAATGACTAAAATGTAGGCCGCCCTAGCAGACGCACAGCAGTTTTTGAATTGGTAACGATAATAATAAGCGATGTGTTTCATTTAAATTTTTTAGGTGTATGCTAATAATAACAAATTATCAATAAGCGTTATTCATTGTTATCCATGGAGAAATACGTTAGCACGAATGAAACTGCGAAAGCGTTAAAAAAAAAGCAAGGAACCAAACGAAGGTACAAAGAAGATTACATCGGATATGGTTTCATATCTTCGGGACCTGAAGATGCTCCATTGCCATTCTGTCTGATCTGCAATTCAGCTCTGTCGAATGAAGCGCTTGTTCCAAGCAAATTGAAGAGACACTTGGAAACAAAACATCCAGCTGTAAAAGCGCAACCGAAGGAATACTTCGAAAACATCAGGGCTCAACAAAATAAACAAGCTAAGAAACTTACGAACTACCTAAAGCTGCCAGAAAAGGGATTGATTGCAAGTTATAAGGTTGCTCAGTTATTAGCAAAACGCAAGAAAGCGCATACAGAGGCTGAATCAGTCATTGCACCAGCTTTAGCAATAGTTGTTGAAACTATCCTTGGACCCGATGCCGCCGAAAAAGTTAAGAAAGTTCCTTTGTCAAATGATACTATCTCGCGCAGAATTGAAGACTTATCGTCAGATTTACAAGATCAAATCTGCGAACACTTTGACGCGCCTGACGATGAAGTGTCTCTGTTGTGGTCTCTTCAAGTTGATGAATCCACTGACGTTAGCGGCAAAGCCCAGCTGCTAGCTTTTATTCGGTTCATAAAGGATGAAAAATGTGTCAACGAATTCTTATTTTGCAAAGACTTACAAACTACGACCAAAGGCGAAGATATTTTCAATGTGGTGAACGAAAACATTTTGCTCTTCAAACTACAGTGGAAAAACTGTGTCAGCGTTTGCACCGATGGCTGTCCTTCCATGCAGGGAAATAGAAAGGGATTTGTCACTCTTGTGCGTCAAGAAAATCCAAATGTATTAGTTGTTCACTGCATGATCCACAGAGAAGCTCTTGCCTTCAAATCTTTGCCGAAAGATTTGATGTCTGTTCTGGATCAAGTGATTACAGTTGTAAACTTCATCAAATCTCGACCGCTTGCATCCCGACTTTTCTCTCAGCTCTGTGAAGCAATGGATTCAGACTACAAATGCCTCCTGTATCACACCAACGTTCGTTGGCTCTCCAGGGGAAAAGTGTTAAAGCGTGTCGTCCAACTCAAGGCTGAGCTGATTTCATTCTTGGAGGCTGAAAAAAAAGACTTTGGATTTTCTATTCATGACGAGATCTGGTGGGTTAAGGTGACATTTCTCTCTGATTTATTTGACAAATTAAATTCACTGAATTTAAGTCTTCAAGGACCATCGGAAAACATCATCACTGCATCCTCAAAACTGAAGTCATTTGGTGAAAAATTGTCGTTGTGGCAAAGTAAGATCTCGAAAGGAGTCTTCGACTGCTTTCCTACTTACAATGAATGTGCTTCAAATCAAGAAATCACCCCCAAAATTCTGTACACTTTGACACACCTGCAGTCAGCATTGCAGCATTACTTCCCAACAGTTGGAAGTAATGAATATGGATGGGTCAGCTATCCATTTGGAAACAATGAAGCTACAAATCTTACAACGGAAGAAGAAGAGCAGCTCATTGATTTAAAAAACAATGCAGTTCTTAAGTCAAGTTTTGCCGAGAAAAGCCTGGATGTGTTTTGGATTTCAATCAACAAGTTATATCCTGCAATCAGTTTAAAAGCAATCAAAATAATTCTTCCATTTGCATCTTCATGGTTTTGTGAGTTTGGATTTTCAGCACTGACTGAAATCAAGTCTAAGAAAAGAGAGAGACTTCTTACAATAGATGCTGAAATGCGAGTTTGTTTGTCGACTTTGGAGCCTCGATTAGATCGCATTTGCTCTCAAAAACAGGCACATCCTTCACATTGAATGTAATACTTAAAAACAGGTAAAATAATTTTTCATTTTATTATAAAACAACTGTTGTTCTTCCTGGTGTGCCGCGAAATTTTTTTAGTTTTTTTACTGTGCAAACAGACAAAAAAGTTTGAGAAACACTGGTCTATGCCATCCATTGCCTCTCACTTCTGAGCAGTGCCAGCGTCATCGATCGTGGATTATTGTTTTGGGCACAAGAAATTCAAATCATCCTGTGTTTCTCTCTCCCTCCCTGGAAGCTGAACACAAGGTGTATACCCTACACCTCGAGTGTGTAACCACATCTTAAATAGTTTTAGTTTCTTGTTCTACTACAGAACTCACGACACATATTATCCTGTATTTTTTCCATTATCAAAACACCTCCACTTATTCACTCGCCCATCCACGCTGTGAGCGAATGGTGCTGTTGTGCTTGCGCCGTTCAATTAGCAGCCGGTCTTTGTTGAATGTAACAAAGACAATGTGATTTTAAATATCAGCAAAAACAGAAATGTTGGCTAATTTTCTTTTTCTGCAACATCAACAAACTTCAGTCAAATCAGGGGTATTTACTTTTTTTTCCCCCTAAATACTGATATATCGAAATGTCCTTTCTTAGCAGATACCTAGTGCCCTAGATGTACCATATTGCCAAATTTCTGCTTTTTAACTAAACAGGAAATGATGAGTGAAAAAGTGAATGAGTGTGCTATCTTTGCATTAAATATATAGATACTGTATTTAGTCCTGTGGTGGATTGGTGCCCCGCCCGGGATTGGTTCCTGCCTTGCGCCCTATGTTGGCTGGGATTGGCTCCAGCAGACCCCCGTGACCCTGTGTTCGGATTCAGCGGGTTGGAAAATGGATGGATATTTAACACTTTAATGAAAATAATCATTAAAAGGAAGTTTGTTTAATCATATATTGTGTAAGGTATTTGAAGCTCCTGCCAAACAGTGGAGATATTCTGACAAACAGTACATTCAGAATGGTGGATTCAGGTCTGATCACAAAACATCAGGCTTATTCTCTTCGTATTTTGTACTCTGGTGACTGTTATTAAAATTTATTTGTGCGTGCGTGTGTGCGTGCATGTGTGTGTGTGTGTGTGAGAGAGTGAGAGAGAGAAAGAGGGTGTATCATAATAAACTTTCTCCATCCAATGGGGGTTTCTACTTTACATCATTTGTTCTTGAGGATTAGAATTATTATTGAGAAGAATCAGTTTTATGTCAGCAACCAGAGATGGGCACATTCCTTGTGGCACTGATTTATTAATAACACAGAGAAAAAAAAAGAAAAGGTGAATATTTAGGCACAATTTGAACCTTGGCATTAATGCAAATCAAAGAACAGAACTGGGTGAAAAGTTCTAGGAAAGTGCCACAAAGATCACCACCGTAATGACTTTTATTGCTAGTTCCTTAGTAGTAAAATTACTGTATGGGAAATGGTTGTTATTGTTCTCTCTGTACAACGGTTCTGATTTTGCCTCTTCTTTAAAGTTTGAAGAGAGCAGGTAGGCCAGTACTTATAAGGGTGTGCAATACGATGATCCCTTTTATAAAAGTTAAGAAATTTAAATTTACACAAAGCAAGATTGACATTAAGCATGAGTGAGTCAAAATTCGGACAACACACATAGAAGAGATAGTTAAATTAAAATTATATCCCCAGGTTTTGCCAGTGTAAACCACAAGATTTAAGAAGGCAGTTAGAATTCTGAGAAAACCCCATGAGAAAGCCTAAAGTTAGTACTAACAGGAATCCAAAAATGACATTATTGTTTTTCTCTTTTAAAAAGAGAATGTGAATATAGTAAAGTGTGCTGGTGGTAATAAAGGTAATATGTGGATGGGAAACATTAAAAAAATCAATACCAATTATGACTTTTAGTGGTATCTCTATTGAATGGATGGAGGTATTAATGGAATCTATATGATGCTATGTATAGAGACCAGATTGTTAATTGTTTCACATGAAGCAATACTGAAAATGGCTAAGATGAGAATATTAATGTGGAGATAATGAGAGAGAGAGAGGAAAAAAACTGCAAAGTGAGAATAAGGCTTAGCTAGTGGGCGAGGAGATCGAGTTGACATGGTGACATGTGGTTTAGGTTGAAGGAATTAAACAAAGATGGTAGTTGAAGAGCATATGCAGTATAAAGCAGTGACAAGAAACATAAGTGATAAAGTATACTAAACATGAGTATTAAAGATGCTTAAGAGTGAAGAAGTGCCAATAACCAAACTGAAAAAACATAATGGTGCTTAAACTCTGCAGGAATTATCACCTTTAATTGAAGTTATTATCAAAATTAAACATTTTCCCAAATGTAAGGTTTAATGTAGTCACTGAAAGCTTTTTTTACTGTTCCTGAAAGTTATTTGCATTTTTAAGCCATAAACCTATAAATTCAACAACACAAAAATGGTTCCAAAAACTCCTTATTTGTTTTTCACACTAATTTACACATGAAATAAGACCCTGTTGAACTACTTATTGTCGCTTGTCACTTCAACCAATGTTGTTGTTCCTGCAAATTGATAATTCAGATTTGCATTGGCTTCATTCCAGTTACGATGAGAAATTGCTCTTCTGAAATATTATGTTCATAAAGAAGTTATCCAGGGTCATACTGGTTGGAATTTGTGTGGCAAGTGAGGAATGCTTTCAGTGAATATCATTGCTGTAGAATTTTGAGGCATTTCTGAATGTTTTTCAGATATTCTCATGTATTTATTTTTGCATTTACTTCTTCACAATGGCTATCGTTTTACTAGTGCTGCAGCTCTACACCCTGATTCAGCATATGTATTTCTTTTTTAAAAATGTCAGTTTTCCAAAGAAAAATAAGTTTGATACTGGTGTGTCAGTAATTACATTTTTTGGTATATATTGTATGCTTAATTTTTCATTTTGTTTAATGTAATTACTTATAATAATACTTTTCATTTTACCAAATCATATTTAATTAGCAATACATATTAAGTACTAATCTGTAGTTTGTCAATTGTGAAAAATAAAAATGTACATATTATTAATATTATTAAACTGGAGGTGTTGCTATGCTGCCTCATTCATTTTCTTCAGGTACATCTGTAATAAGTTGGCTTGGGTGCGTGTGGACATGCTCTGATACAGACTAGTGTCCAATCTATCATTGATTTCTGCCTTGAAATCATTGGTACCTGATCCCCTTTATGGAAAATGCAATATGAAAAATAAAGATGTGTGGACTATTCTGTGAAATACTGAGCTGGCATATTGAAAAAATATATACACATGCAGTTGTCTATGCTCTGATTTAACTAAACTGATTTAGGGTTACTCTGCAGCATTGGTACAAAACACTAACCAATCCTGGATTAGGCACCATTCCATTAATGGGCACCCTGATTGACATATCCACATTCATACTCAAGGCCAGTTTAGAGTCACCAATCAATTTAACCTGCAAGCCTTTTTGATATGGAAAGAAAACTAGATTATCTGACGGAAGACCATTCAGACACATACAATATACAAACACTTCATATGCTGGACATACACTATGCAATTTTGGTCTGATTTTAAGCCCTATTTTTATTAACCAACTGACTTTCTGAGTCAAATAGAATTTCAGCTTCATTGACTTAATGAAAGATGTTGTGATGCCCATCTTATGCATTGTATTTACAAAACAAAATATGCTGAATGGAGAGGTGCGAAGGGATTTAAGGTGAGTTTTTTCATAGGCTTCAGGAATTCTATTGTTAATTCTCTATGCCTTTTTATTATAGAAAATCTGCATACACAGTCAAGTAAAATCTGTTTTATTATTCAGTAGTAATTACTAAACAAAGTGAAAGTATTTTACTATTTATCTAATACTACTTGTACAGTAACTTTAGAGTAGAATGGAGAGAGGATTAGCACTGCAGTATCACAGATTTGGAAGACTGGGTTTGAATGGCATCCCAGGCATACACTGTGCAATTTTTGTAAATTGTTGTCAAGCAACTACTTACACTGCACAAAAAAGTTGTCAGTCATATATGTGCTCAAGCATGTTGGTTCCAATTGACATGCCACAATGTGGGTGATCAGATTTTACATGTACCTTACCCCAACAGACAGCTTTACCCATTGACAATTTGCTGCAAAACTTTACCCTGTCAAAAAAATAAAAAACAATATGGCTACAGTGTTCTCAAAATGTGAACAGACACAAAAGCTGCATAGCTGGCTCCAACTGTACAGGCAAAACTGGACGGTTGATGTGTGAACAATACTGTCTGCCTATTTTGCAGAGAGAACTAGAAATACATAATGTATGTAATATACCGCTACATGTGTTTGTTTCGTTTCATGTTCTTCCAGTACACATGTACTCTATGAGTATGCCTGTGTCGATCAAACAGAGGAAGCTCTGCAGTTTACTTGTGACTTTACGCTGTAGGAAGATACGAAAATAAACCAAGGTAAAGAACATTCGATCTGGCTTTTATATAAGTAACATATACATGACTTTAATATATAAAGACCATCACAAAAAATAATCACAAACAGAACTTTGGCAAGCTATGTAAGCCGTACTTTTTCTTTGAAGGACATGCATGTGGCAGATTGACTGGAAGGACAACGCCCGACCTGTTGCTGCCATCTTTTGCCTTTACGCCTGGTGCAGCTGCATTGTTCTTATGTGTGAGTGGATGTTTCTTGCGAGGATGGCTTCTGTTTTCTTTCTCCGATGTAGAACCCTTATGCTCATCTGAGTTCACCTCTGTTATAACACATCTTTATTTGGAAAACAGAAGTGTCAGATCAGGGGGAGCATGAACACGACTGAAAAAATAAAACTAAAAAAAAAAAAAACGCTAACCTTTACAAGTACCATACATTTACACCAACTGTTACAGACTCAAATCAAATGTTGTTTTTTATTGTATAATAGTAACAATAAGAGCAGCTCACTACTCAAAACATTTATTCTGAGACACAGGGAGGCTTGGACCAGCGACCCTTTGAATAGGAGTCAGCAGCTCTTACCGCTGTACTAACAAAGAAGTCGCTACAACAAACCACACTAACCCAATTTTTTTTTCTTCGATTATAGTCTTGAATAAAAACGCACTTGTTCTGTTATATTTATACCTTTTGTGAAAGTTCTTATTTGATATTTGGACTTCAGTCTTCACACATTATACACTTCATGTCTACATTTTCTTGTTAGCACTAAAACATGGAAAACGTTTGTCTTTTAGGTATGTGTTCAACATTTCTTGCATTTCCTGTCATCCCACCCTTGCATAGATCTTTGTAGACATGAAAGACACATGAAATGCATGTGTTCCAAATAACAATATATTATTTACCCTATACAGCTCCAGGTACCTCACACCCAGATAAACAAGGCTTGAGAAGGGAGAGCTTTTTGCCCTTTCTGTGGCGGTGGAGGGATGGGATATAGCAGGCTGCTTGCTGCTTGTGTTGCTCATCACATTTACAAAATAAATAACGCAGGAATGGAGAGGTGCGAACGGATTTAAGGTGGGCCAGGATTACGAGTTTTTTTGTAGGCTTCAGGAATTCTAGTGTTATTAAGATTAAAAATAGCATAACATTCAGGGACAGTAAGATCATTATAAGAAAACATTTTTGTTTTTATAAAACATGATTTCATTGATAATTTTTAATATTATGTTTCAAAAAATCTTTCTTGCAGCATTCATTAAAATGCATCACATATTTTGAAATATTTTGGTTTACAACAAAATAAACTTGTTTGAGGTCTATTCTGATTTTAGTAGCACACTTAATATTATGTTTCAGAATTTTGAAACAGATGGGTAATAACTGAAAGAATTAAACTGCAGATAGAAATGTAAGAAACAAGCTTTCTCTACAGAGTGACTGGGCTCTCCCTTAGAGACAGGATGAGAAGCATAGACATCCAGGAGAGGCTTGGAGTAGAGTCACTGATCCTCTGCATTGAGAGGAGCCAACTGAGGTTTGGGCATCTTATACAGATGTTGTCTGGATGCCTCCCTGTGGAAGTTTCATGGGCATGACCAGCTGGGAGGAGACCCTGGGGATGACCCAGGGCTCGCTGGGAGAATTATATCTCCCAGATAGCCTATGAATGCCTTGGGATTCCACAGTATGAGTTGGCAAGAGTGGCTGGGGAAAGGGACGTGAGGGCCTCAATGCTAAGACCATGCAACCCGGTCTTGGATAAGTGGTGAAAAATGAGTTAATTAATTTTTTAAAATTGCAAACCTTTCAAGTCAAGTCAAGTTGGGGAACATGCACTGGTACAGTGCGTTGCCACACCCACTACACGACAAAACAACTCGGGATCCCAGTTTGCAACCCCCCAGACAGACACGCGGTCCAGTCCCACCCTCCGGAAATGACCCTCTATCTGCCGCAGCCAGGTGTTACGTGGGCAACCCCTTGGTCTGGTCCAGCCACTTGGGTCCCCAACAATGAGGATGTTACGAGCTGGATCACCCTCGGGGAAACATGCCACATGGCCGTAGTGCCGTAACTGACGCTCCCTCACAATGCAGATAATGTGCCTTATTCGGGACTCCATGAGCAACCGCTCATTCGACACAAAGTCAAGCCAATGGTACCTTCGTCTCAGGTCACTGGATAGCGTTCATGTCTCGCAACCATATAGCAAGACAGGAAGCACCAGGACTCTAAAGACTTGGACCTTTGTCCTTTTGCATAGATATCGGGAGTGCCACACACCCCTTCCCAGTGACCTCATTACCCCCCCGCCATGCTCTCCCAATCCGTCTACTGACTTCATAGGAAGAGTCACCAGAGACATGAATGTCACTGCCATGGTAAGTAAACCTCTCGAAAAGGTCGACACTCTCTCCGCAAACAGACACACTGTTGATGTCTGTGCCCAAGAGGTCATTAAAGGCCTGGATCTTGGTTTTTATCCAGGACACTCACAAGTCCAGACACTCAGACTCCTCACTCAGTCTCTCGAGCGCCCCGATCAGAGCCTCCATTGACTCCGCGAAGATCACAGCATCGTCAACAAAGTCAAGATCTGTGAATCTTTCTTCACCAACAGATGCCCCACAGTCGCTGGACCTCACAACCTTGCCCAACACCCAGTCCATACAAGCATTGAACAGAGTAGGAGCAAGAACACACCCTTGTCGAACCCCAGAATCAACTGGGAAAAACGCAAAGGTTCTGCCTCCACTCTGCACAGCACTCACAGTACCAGTGTACAGGTCGGCCATGATATCCAGCAACCTCGAGGGGTTGTAAACCTTTGTTTACTTTCAATCATTAACAATGCCTTCTAAGTTATGTAATCTGTTTTCTATACAGTATTTATTCACCTGACCTGTTATGAAATTGTATCTTCATTTTTTCTTTTTAACAAGCAATGCTTTTTGAAGTTGTTTTTCAGTAATCACTACAGAGCTATTTCTTAGAAAAACTGTCATTTCCCAGGCATTGATGATATGACTCAGGGCAGTATACATGATGTCTTGAGGGACAACAATAATATATCATACCAACTTGTTGAATTGTTTACTTCTCCTCCTTTAGACAGTTCCGTGGATGTTAGATTAGCTAAGCTACCTGCAATATAATTTTAGTAACAGAACACTCATTTAGCAATCTACAGCATTTTGAGTTTGCCAAGAATAATGCTAATGCGTGAGATTTAGTGCTCAGCAATTGCCCATTTTCACATTTCAAAGCTGCTTGTAATTTCTGCCTAAAGCGGTCTGTCTGTGTGGCCCTCATATGCCTAATAGAGATAATCAGCCATACAGGGTTACCCTGTTGTGATGGTTCATTTGCACAAAGGGTGCTTACATCTGCAGTGATAAGCAGGGTTTGTAAACCTCAAGTGACAGTGAATACGCATTAAAAAAAAAAAAGTTATGATGAGTGATTTCTTATTAATTTCCTTGCTTAAATATAACTTACAAGAAAATAATTTATAGTAGTTGCTCCAGAATTTGCAGTTAAGTGACCATCTAAACTAATTCTGCGAAGTCACTAGGTGGCAACAGGGATTTGCAGAAGGATATTTAAGGGCCTTTGGTGTTTACTACCAATATATTGTAAAAACACTGTGGAATATTTTTAATTTGCACAATGTATCCTAGCGTACATAATACGTACTTTTTAACACAGATGGGCAACTGGTCAGCTATATGAGGTGTACAGTAAAAGAAAAAAATTGTAGTAATGCAAGAGGATCACAAACAGAATCATAGACATCAAAGAACCAAAGAGACATGGAATAAATTACTAAGTAATGTGGTAGAGAGTAGACTTTAAGGGCCTTCAAAACTTGACTAGATGTTATTCTGGAGAAATTAGGTGAATAGGATTGTCAAGCTTTGTTGGGCTAAATAGCCTGTTCTTATCAAAAACTGTCTAATGTTATGATGGTTTGAGGATTTTGAGTTCTACAGATTGTATTTCAAAGGAGGACAAAAAGGTTAATCTCATAAGAACACTGAACAAGTCACTGGGCAGAAATGCTGGGAAAACCAACTAACACAGATAATGATGCCTGTGGCTGCCTGGTAAGCAGTATCATGCAGGTAGAGACAGAGACTAGAGAAGTGCCAGGCATATGACAAAATTTTAGTATGATTTAGTTGAACTATGAATAAGTTCTAATGTGGTATTGTGACGATGCGGGTTCTGCTCCACGCTCCCATTGACTGTTAGGGAGCCCTTGAACCCAACACCGTCGGTAATGTCACCGATGAGCTAGACAGTGAGGCAATAACAATGAGCAAGGGGATGGTGTAATAAAGTGCAAAGTGCTTTTATTAAAAGACAAATCAAAAAAGGTGTCCAAAGTGCAGTCAAAGTTCAATAAATCAAAAGTCAATAAATAATCCATGTAAGAAATGTGGATGTTAAAATACCATAGAAAAACTCTTCTAAAAACCACGAGGTAAAATGTCACAGGAAGTAATACATTAAAACAAAAAGCCCGGTGTCTTCCTTTACCATGGCGGCTCCCCTGCTACACCCATCTGGGCTACTCAACAGGAGAGTCGCCTACCTGCAGGAACAGCTGCCTTTCACTCACGTCCGGTAGCCCTCTGTTCCTTGGCTCCCAACCGGACAGAGACTTTAGTCAATTCCCCAGTGGCCAAGGCGCTCACGCTGAGGCAAAACCAGTCCAAAGCCTCCTTGACTAACGCTCCTAGCAACGGCCAAGTCGATACTTCTACTGGTCACTCCAGCTACTTAGTCGCTCAGCTGGAGCGACCGCTTTCTTCATCCCCACTGAGTGTCGGCCAAACACTCCCCTCATGGGCTCTCTTCCCAGTTGCCTGCTTTCTTCCACGCGAGGCTGCTCTTGCTTGCCCGTTCGCTCGCACCGGCATGCTCTCTCTCTCTTGCTTGCTTCCTGCTTTCCTCTGCCACCTCCTGCTCTCTTTCCTTTCTCTTCTTTTTTCTCTCATTCTCTTTTTCCTTTAACTTCTTCTCCCAACTGTCTCGGGCTTCTCTATATATGCAGAGAGGACATAGCAGCTGCAGCCCATTAGCCACAGGAACAATCACGGATGTGGGTAGTCCCTCACCTGTGCACTTAGGTGAGAAACGCCCACACTGCAGATCGCCCTGCGGCTCGCTACAGCCACCACGCCCCCTCGCTAAGCCGCGAGTGCTGTGATTATTTATTTAACTGGCCTTTGCTGGGAGAGCTGTGGACCCATAACACCACAGGTATGTGTTCAGCTGACAATGAAACACTAAAAGAATGGCAAGATGTGGACAGTTGAATGATACAAATGGTCAAAAACAAATAGTTATTTTGTAGGCTGACTTGCTTAAGAGTAACAAAAGAATCTCCTACTACACTTTAACTGACACTGGACAAAAATCAGACTACACTACTATTTAAAAGACAACCTGTATTGAAATATTTTTCACCATATTATTTAGTTTAAAATATAACTATCGGAAAACTCAGCACTCTTGTAAAAAAAGAAACTTGAATTATCTATATTATCTAATAGATGGCATTGTGCCAGATGCCATGGTGATAACAATTACTAGTATAATTTATTGAGTTGCCTTGTCTAGAATACAAATACTGTATATAATTTACAAAGTAACACCGATGAGGTTAATGCACACACTGAAATGCCAGGATATTTTTGTTATCTATTATTCTAACATCATTAAATAGTTATTGCATTTTCCTACTGGATGAAATTTTTATAATAGTTTAACGATCAGATTAGTAATGTGTTTGATTGCACTGGTATGTGTGATTCAATAAGTGGAAGAGTGAATGTAAATGAATCAGTACATGAGGCAGCATTTCAATATAGCTTTACTCAAATCATATTTTTTCTTATGAAATGCACCTCATTCATGGCCAAGTACTGTGTTACACTGGTCCTTCCATGTTGATAAAGAAAGCCTACTATTTATTCTTGTATTTGCAAACATCACACAGTTTGTGGAAACATTACGGATGAGTCTCCTTCTAACATTGTTTCCTTTATATGCAGATTGCTCCATCCATAATGTGCCACTGCGCATGTTCTCCTTTTCTTACATCTAATTAGTGCTGGCTGTGTACTTTGTATTCTAGGATGTGTTTTTTCTGTGATTATTGTACAGTCATGTGGAGGAGAGAGACAGCAATTGACATTGTGATAACAACATACAATAACCTCAATAGCAGTGGCTGGAGTACTACGAAACTAAACTAAGAAAAATATGATTCATGTTGTCAGAATAGAATTACAATAGTTTCAATAACATGGCTGTTTGCAGTGCAGTTATTTAGGAAAAGTCAAGGATGGACTGGAGCATGAAAATCGGCATCAGCCATGAAGCTTCTAGTGTTACCTTATTATACAAATGCAGTATACTCTTGCAATGCTGGATACTTTGGCAAGTGCAGAATATTTCCAAAGAAGTCAAAATATGCAGAATTATATGCTTATTCTTCAGTAAACAGTTTTGGGGTCAACAAAGTGAACAAATAAAAATGAAGTTAAAAGTGTATAAACCAGCACTCTGCAGACTCTGTGGCTCTGCCAATACAGTCACTCCTGTCTTGCGGCTTGTCCTTCTCTCATTTCTACTTCAGTTAGAACATTAGAACAATCTAGACAAGAACAGCCCATTCAGTCCAGCAAAGATTGCTGTTCCTGTTCACTTAATTCTTCTAAAATGACATCGAGTCTACAGTAGTTATGAAAGTCCCTAAAGTTCTACTGTCTACCACAGTACTAGGTAGCTTATTCCATGAGTCTATGGTTTTCTGTGTAAAGAAATACTTTCTGCGAAATTTACCCTTAACAATTTTCCAACTATGTCCCTGTGTTCTTGATGAACTCATTTTAAAATAACAGTCTCGATCCACTATACTAATTCCCTTCATAATTTTAAAAACTTCAGTCATGCCTCCTCTTAATCTTCTTTTGCTTAAACTTTAAAGTCTCAGCTCTTTTAATCTTTTCTCATAGTTCATCCCCTGTAGCCCTGGAATGAGCCTAGTTGCTCTTCTCTGGACATTTTTTAGAGCTGCTATGTCCTTTTTGTATCCTGAAAAACAAAACTGCACACATAAATAATATCAAACGTCCCACTTTGATCATATCCTTTTGTTGCTTCCTCTTGGAATTACAGCATGTTGGTAAAACATGACCTCCCTCTTCTGAACATATGCTGACTGTTCAGTAAAATTCCTATTCTTGCCATTTGTTGCTCAATCTTATACTAAATAATTCCTTCAATTACTTTACCTATGATGCACATTAACCTTATGGTCCTGTAGTTGCTTGGATGTGCCCGGTTTTCATATAATGTTATTATATTTGGCATTTTCCAGTCCTTTGAAATTTCCCTGGTGCACAGTGACTTCTTTAAAATATGTGTCAAACTTTTATATATACGTGAATGTGCTCGCTAACTTCATTGAGCACTCAAGGGTAAATATTATCCTGTCCTGGGGCCTCATGTATGAACGGTGCGTATGCACAAAAATGTTGTGAAAGAACGTTTCCATGTTCAAATCGCGATGAATAAAACCTAAACTTGGCGTAAAGCCACACACATTTCCACGGTAGCTCATACCCTGTTGTACACAAGTTCTCTGCTCGGTTTTGCAGACTGGCGGCACCCAGAGTCAAAGCAGTGCTGCTGTTCCTGTGTGGTTATCCCTTCTTTTTTAGATCCACATCCCTGATGCGGCTTTATAAACACACTGAAATTAACTGCATATTATTTATTAGTTTATGGCATCTGATTGTAATTAACCTGTAACAATATAATGGTCCACAGAATGGTCAAACTATTTCAAATACCATAACTGCTTTAGCGTTGTTACTCTCACTGCACCTTCTTCTTCTTCTTTCAGCTGCTCCCGTTAGGGGTTGCCACAGCGTATCATCTTTTTCCATATTACTCTCACTGCACCACTCGGAGTATTTATATCACTGTATCTAAGTGTATCTGTACAGCAGCTGATCGGAAAGAGAATTATCGATATACAGCATCAAGCACACGCTGCCTCAGCCATGCTGTCTATTGAACTGCTCTCATATGACAAACGCTTCAGAGCCTTTCCTGTACTGACCTCGCAGTTCAAAAACAGTTTCATCCCAAGAACTCTTAACGCACTAAATCAGTCCATCAAGTGCTCTTTGTAGAACTGTTTGTATTTATAAGTACAATTACCTCACTGTAAACTTGTGATACAGTTATAATATTGCACAACCAGAGCCACTTTATAAAGTGCGTATTTACATATGATGACGATATCATTTTTAAGATGAAATGCAGCAAAATATGTTTATTATATTATACAGATAAAACTTTAACTTTAACTACACGATGCCGCAGCACTAGCGAGCAGCTGGCGCTCCGTTCACAGATTGTTTCTGCCTCGCAATGTATTCTTGCTCGTGCTGACGCGACACTGGAAGGATAGATGGATAGAATAATTAAACACGTACTATGAAGATATTTTGATGTTCCTTAAAAGTTTTGAAGAATCTGCGTTTTAAGCTTACAGATGGCTTAACGTCTAGTACAGAGCTGATTGTGTGGTGATTGGGTATTTGGAGAAAGAAAAGTAAGGACAGGAATTGGAGGTTAGTATGTTTGAAAGAGACAATACTGCTACAATAAAGTATTTCATCGAAGGTCGCGCACGGCGCAGCAAGCATCTTGCGTGAGACATGACCAATCACTGCGCCACCGTGTTCCCATGTTTAATAACATGCTTTAACTCCTATCATCATGAAAATGATATCACGTATACATCTCAGTATTTTAATTATTCAGAGAGCTGTAATATCACGAATGTAATGGATTCTGTGTCCTGTCGGAGAAAAAGAAAGCCCGTTTAAGAAGAAGGTAGTGATTCACACACAGAGCACATAGAACATCAAATACAGAACAAAGCATTTAATGTGCTACTTTAGTTACAATGGGATTTGAGAAACTAGTAAATTAAACGATTTTAAGATGAAGTTTATGATGTTCTTCTTTAATGGCAAAATAAACTACGTGATTAAAGTGGAAATTTCGAGATTAAAGTTGACATTTTGTGCTTTTTTCTCACAGTGTGCTTATTTTTTTTGTCTGTACCCTAATAAGCTTTCATATGACACTCAGACGGTGGGCTATGACTTGCCTTTTCACGGTGACTTTGATATGTGATTTCTTTTTTATTTTGGGCACTGTGAACTTGAGCTTTCGAGTTTCTCCGACACTCTGTCACTCAATCAACTTCATTTTGTTGATTATACCACTATTTAAACCAACAAATAGTACGTTTTTCCTTTGCCTCCATTTGGTATTCACTGAAATTCTTATATTTTCCCTTGTGCTTTTCCCATTGTCTTTTCACAGAAGGCTGAGCTTAAGGGCTATTTATATTGATTTCCATATTCAAAGAGGCGTAATTCTGGGAGGAGTTGGGGCAGGACAGAAGGCACGTGCATGTGCGTTACTTTTCACGCTGATCGGAAATTTATGTAGCGGAAGAACGTGGAAGTTTGCATACGTACAGATTCCTGCATCTGGATTTTTCTGTGCGTAAGCACATTCCTACATTTGTGCTTACGCCATGTTATAGTGTGAGTTCTACGCACGGGGTTATGCATGAGGCCCCTGCTCTTGTGGTCCGCTATTTGCAAGGTTATCTCAGTTAATATGCGGGTAGTTAAAGTCCCCCATGACTATAAAATCCCCCTGTAAACTTGCCTTTTTAATATAACTAAAAGGATGTGCATTGCAATTATTGTCTGCATTGGGCGTTCTATAACACTCCTAAAGTATCCTAAAATAATCGCTCTATGATATACTCATCACCATTTTATTATTTAGCCAGGTTTCTGTTATTGCTGTAATATCATAATTATGCTCTTCTACATACAACTCCAACTCACTTATTTTATTTTTGATAATTATAGCACAAAGGTAGGCTATTTTTAATGTGTTACTCATTTTACTTTTCGATTTAAACTTTGAGTTAGAATATACTTTGCTATGCACTTTTTATTTTTACACTATTGTTTGTTTCTCCATGTACAGTTCTAAACCTGGCCTGTCCTAAACTCCCTGCAACCCACATACCCTAGTTAACAATCCTCGACTAACCTACTCATACATCTTCCCAATACACTGGTTCACGTCAGAACAGGTCCCATCTATTCCAAAAGGAGTTGCAATGCCACATAAACCTATAGCCTTCTATCCTATACCAAGATTTGAGCCATGCATTAAGCCTTCTAATCTCTTCAGTCTTACCTGGACTGGCACAAGGCACAGACAGAACTGCAGAGTACCTTGTCAGTTCTGCTCCTCAGCCTGGCACCAAACTCTTTAAATTTGGATCACAGAAATGACAGACTACTCTTATGTGTGTCATTTGTTCCAACATGGACAATAACCACTAGATCTGCCCCCACTCTGGCCAAGAGCCTATTCACCCCTCCAGTGAGGTCTCCCACTTGTGCACTCGGAAGGCACTGTGTGAGACTCTCTATCTCTGGAGCAAACTTGGGCCTCTCTTCCTCCAGCTACAGAGCCCTTGCCCAATACACTTTAAACCCCACCTTGAGGTTACTTCTGGGGAAATCCCCTGGAGTCAGGAATGGCTGCTATGGCTGCCTCTATAGTACAGAGCAGGAGGTGGCCTATGTCTCTGTGCTGTCACCTGTAAGTCAGTCTGCTGAACTTCACCTATCATTCTAAAAGTGTCTATGGCTTAGTTACTTCTCAGGCCTTACTGTTCTGGCCTTCTATTTCTGCTGCAGACACCCTTTCAACATTCAGAGTCCTGTCATGCAGGACAGCATGCTAGTACATACCTTATCATTGCTGTCTCTCAGCTCCATGTAGGGGTTAAGGCTTTGGACTTCAAGCCCTGAGACTATTGGTTCAAATCCCACTACTAACACTGTGTGACCATCAGTGAGTCACTTCACCTGCATGTCTTATAATTGGAAAAACAAAAGAAATGTAATTTTATCTCAGATTTTGCAAGTTGCCTTAGATAAAGGCTTCACACAAATATGCCAAGGTAAATATACAGTGGAATGGTTCAAAATTTGATCTGGTGAGAGCTTAGATTGCACATTCTCTGTGTTTGTGTGTGTCCTTGTCCGAGGTTTCCACCAATGCTCAAAAGAAGTGCATGTTGTGGTAATTATTATCTTTGAATTGGTTTGGGTATGGCTGAGTGTGTAGGCTCTGCTAGGGATGGTCATCCCATCCAGGGTTGGCTCTTCCTTTATATCAAGTAGTAATGAGCTGAGTCTTGACTTCCTGTGATCCTTTAAAATCCTTTAGTCACAAAATACATGACTAAATATCAGCACAGGAATGATTTCAATGGATTTTAATCCAGCATCTGATTACTCCTAGCTCAGTTCTTTGGCAATATATAACCAAACAATGTCACAAAACAGAAACCCACCTGACAGAAGACTCTGCTTTTCCCTTGGGGTCATTCAAGAATGCGCACTCTCACAGGAACATTTAGCACTGTCGATACTGATGACAGACTATATTCTTTCTATAATTTGTGGAATAATTTGCTGTTGTTTTGAAAGGATTCCATAATGTTGACAGTCTCATTATGAAAGTAAAGCAGGTTAAACTGTATTTCACAGGCTGTTGCTGTTTTTTGAATCTCTGACACATACACAGCATGTGAGAGTTTCTCATAATATATCAAATGAAGTCAGCTTTGGGCTTTATGTGATACAGTACTTCATTTAATGAAAAAAAAAGACATTTAAACATTCATTGAGTTATTACTAGGTTCTATATCCGACAAAAATGCTCTGTATACATTTCTGAACCCACTAAACAATACTTTTAAGAAGCTTGTATAATTTATTTTGTTTTGTTCTGCATGTTCAAGAAGACTTTCTCTTAACAGCTTTTTTCATCAGCGTGGGTCGCATATTATACTGCATATGTTTTATATTTATACATTTTGATTTGACCTTGCAATTAAAACAATAAAATGAAACCATTATTAACATATGGGAATACCTTAAGAAAGAAAAAAGTTGAACCTGTTTGCAGCAGCAAAAAAAAAAAAAATACAAATCAAGCAGGGTAAGTGCAGGTTCAGCTGCAGTTATAAAAGATAATTGAATGTGAAACAATAAAAAACAAACCTACACAAGTTAAACTTACACCTTGTTTTGTCTTTCCCCTTTTATATTCTTTATTGTGTAAACTTTATCAGAATCCCTCAAATCCCCTAGACTTGCCACTGTTTATAAGGTATTGTATTTTATAACTTCTCCCTACCTTTCCTTCTACATTTATAACCTCATTCAATTATATAGAGTAAAAGGACAAGCAGGAGTTAAGTTACAGCTTAATAATGTATTCTTGATCTTCTTCTTCTTCTTTTGGCTGCTCCCATTAGGGGTTGCCACAGCAGATCATCTTCTTCCATATCTTTCTGTCCTCTGCATCTTGTTCTGTTACTCCCATTACCTGCATATCCTCTCTCACCACATCCATAAACCTTCGCTTAGGCCTTCCTCTTTTTCTCTTCCCAGGCAGCTCTATTCTTAGCATCCATCTCCCAATATACTCAGCATCTCTCCTCTGCACATGTGTGCTTTCTGGTCAGTGCCACCGTCTCCAACCCATATAACATAGCTTGTCTCACTACCGTCCTGTAGATCTTCCCTTTCACTCTTGCTGATACCCATCTGTCACAAATTACTCCTGACACTCTTCTCCACCCATTCCACCCTGCCTGCACTCTCTTTTTCACCTCTCTTCCACAATCCCCATTACACTGTACTGTTGATCCCAAGTATTTAAACTCATCCACCTTCACTAACTCTACTCCCTGCATCCTCATCATTCCACTGACCTCCCTCTCATTTACACACATGTATTCTGTCTTGTTCCTACTGACCTTCATTCCTCTCATCTCTAGAGCATATCTCCACATTTCCAGGGTCTCCTCAACCTGCTCCCTACTATCCCTACAGATCACAATGTCATCAGCAAACATCATAGTCCATGGGGACTCCTGTCTAATCTCGTCTGTCAACCTGTCCATCACCATTGCAAATAAGAAAGGGCTCAGAGCTGATCCCTGATGTAATCCCACCTCCACGTTAAATGCATCCGTCGCTCCTACCGTAGATTGTCTGTCACACTTCCCTCGTACATATCCTGTACAACTCTTATGTACTTCTCTGCCACTCCCAACTTCCTCATACAATACCACAGCTCCTCTCGAGGCACCCTGTCATATGCTTTCTCCAGGTCCACAAAGATGCAATGCAACTCCTTCTGGCCTTCTCTAAAGTTGTCAATCAACATCCTCAGAGCAAACATTGCATCTGTGGTGCTCTTTCTTGGCATGAAACCATACTGCTGCTCACTAATCATCACCTCACTTCTTAACCTAGCTTCCACTACTCTTTCCCATAACTTCATGCTGTGGCTCATCAATTTTATTCCCCTGTAGTTACTACAGCTCTGCACATCCCCCTTATTCTTATATATCAGCACCACTCCTCAGGCATCCTCTCACTTTCCAAGATTCCATTAAACAATCTGGTTAAAAACACTGCCATCTCTCCTAAACACCTACTTGCTTCCATAGGTATGTCATCTGGACCAACAGCCTTTCCATTTTTCATCCTCTTCATAGCTGTCCTTACTTCCTCCTTGCCAATCTGTTGCACTTCCTGATTCACTATCTCCACATCATCCAAACTCTTCTCTCTATCGTTCTCTTCATTCATCAGCCTTTCAAAGTAATCTTTCCATCTGCTCAACACACTCTCCTCGCTTGTGAGTACTTTTCCATCTTTATCTTTTATCACCCTAACCTGCTGCACATCTTTCCCAGCTCGGTCCCTCTGTCTAGCCAATCGGTACAGGTCCTTTTCTCCCTCCTTAGTGTCCAACCTCTCATATAACTCATCATACGCCTTTTCTTTAGCCTTCACCACCTCTCTCTTCACCTTGCGCCTTTTCTCCTTGTACTCTTGTCTACTTTCTGCATCTCTCTGACTATCCCACTTCTTCTTTGCCATCCTCTTCCTCTGTATACTCTCCTGTATTTCCTCATTCCACCATCAGGTTTCGTTTTCCTCCTTCCTATTTCCAGATGTCACACCAAGCACCCTTCTTTCTGTCACCCTTACTATATCTGCTGTAGTTTCCCAGCTGTCTGGTAACTTTTCACTGCCACCCAGTGTCTGTCTCACCTTCTCCCTAAACTCAACCTTGAAGTCTTCCTTTTTCAACCTCCACCATTTGATCCTTGGCTCTGCCCTCACTCTCTTCCTCTTCTTGATCTCCAATGTCATCCTACAGACGACCATCCTATGCTGTTTAGGGGAAATCTCCTTCAGATCAACTCTTCTGCATAGAATGGAATCTATCTGTGTGCATCTTCCTTCACTCTTGTACGTCACCCTATGTTCCTCCCTCTTCTTAAAATACATATTCAGCACAGGCATGTCCATCCTTCTGGCAAAATCCACTATCCTCTGACCTTCTTTATTCCTCTCCTTGACACCATACCTACCCGTCACCTCCTCGTCTTCACTGTTCCCTTCACCAACATGCCCATTGAAATCCGCTCCAATCACCACTTTCTGTCCCTTGGGTACACTGTTCATCACTTCATCCAACTCACTCCAAAAATCTTCTTTCTCACCCATTGCAAACCCAACTTGTGGTGAATATGCACTAATAACATTCATCATCAAACCTCCAATTTCCAGCTTCATAATCATTACTCTGCCTGACACTCTTTTCACCTCCAAAACACTATTGACATACTGTTCCTTCAGAATAATTCCTACCCCATTTCTCCTCCCATCCACACCATGATAGAACAATTTGAATCCACCTACAATTCACCTGGCCTTACTCCCCTTCCATCTGGTCTCTTGCACACACAATATATAAACCTTCCTTCTCTCCATCATATCTGCTAACTCTCTCCCCTTACCAGTCATACTGCCAACATTCAAAGTTCCTACCCTCAGTTCCACTCTCTTTACTTTCCTCCTCTCCTTCTGCCTCCGGACACGTCTCCCCCCTCTTCTTCTCCTTCTTCTTCTTCGGCCAACAGTAGCCCAATTTCCACCAGCACCCTGTTGGCTAACAGTACTGGTGGCGGTCGTTAAACCGGGGCTCAACCAATCTGGTATGGAAATTTGTATTGTTGTCCGCATATTGATTTGGCAAAATTTTACACCAGATGCCCTTCCTGACGTATCCCTCCCCATTTATCCGGGCTTGGGACCGACACGAAGAAACACACTGGTTTTGTGCATCCCCCGTGGCTGGGTTTTAGTAATGTATTCTTGATAATATTCATAAAATAACAATAATGAGGAAGCAGCGTACTTGTGAATATTGACAATCATACAATCTAATAATGCTAGATGTGTAGTTTCAGGTGGCACACAGACTTGTAGTTGCTCAAATGTCTCTGGTCAGTTTATCATTTCTAGTCAGCTTTCTTCAGGACAGGCTACATGGCTATCTCAATATGGCTGCCAAGTTGTGCTCCTCAGTATTGTGTTCTCTTTATGGCCAGGGTGTGAGAGAGAGAGGGAGGGGTAAAGCTCCCAAATGTATACAATCCTTAGGCCAATAGGACATTGTACAGTTTCCAATCCCAAACAGCCATACTTCAGACGAATAGGTGCATACACTTCCTTTTCATACCTGCCCTCAAGCAGTGGGTACCATTTGTTTAGCTGAAACTTGCCAGCTACTGTAGGTTTATGGCCATCATGCGGGGGTTGGTCAGTTAGATATCAAAGTATTGCACTCCTCATCAATGAAATCCTGAAACACTAATATTACATTTGCTTTGTCTGACTTACAAATAAACACATGCAACATATTTATCAACTTATATTGAAATTATCACTCCAGCACCCACCTTTTTTTTATTTCACTAATGTGCATAATATACAGTACTAGGATGAATTTAAAAAAATACAACAAACTCTAATTCATCAAGTTCAATTGGTGACTTCATGAGGAATAAAATATTGCAATGAATTTCTACTTTGAAATATAATATGATTTTATATATTCTATTCTAACAAAGATTCAACTATTCTTATTATTAAAGTCTCATTAAATCCTGGTGTGTTCAACCTGTTTATACACAAGGATAAAAAAAATAATGAACAAAAATAATAACAGGATTTTTCATAGAATGACAGTTTATTTTGTTCAGTATCTTTACTTTTTATTTGAAAATACAGTAAGGTGACATTAACCTGCTATCCATTCTCCATGCAGTCAGTGACTTTTGCAAAGGCCCAAGGCTAACACATGCGACCCCATCACTTAAGAATTTTTTATCCTTTTTTTTCCATCATTCCTGCAGTGCAGGCTTTCTACAGCTCAGCAGCTGTTGTTTAGTGATAGATCAGTGAAGCAAAAAATTATGCTGGTATAAAAAATAGATCTTGAGCTACGTGTCTCTCATTCTTTTGCCTTTGTTCTGCATTAGTGGCAAACCTCTGGGATTCATTTAGCTGTAATCATTTGTTACTAAGGGGCAGAATGTCTTTCAGACAGTGATGATGGAGTCACCTTTGAAATGAGTGTAAATGAGTAGAAATCATTTTCCAATCTGCCCTCCCAGGATTACATCTGATAAACTGGCACAAAGAGGTAGACAGACCAGAGTGCATGTCAAATTTGTAAATAGAATATTAAAAATATTTCAGATTTTCTATTTTGTAGTCCATTATACCTAAATATACTTCAAAATTCAATTACACTCACAAACATCCCTCTTTCATGAGTCTACAATTGGTTGATTACCAATTAGATATAGTATTTCAGATGAAAGCACTGCAAAACAAAACTGAAACTCACAAAATTAATTGACAGTTCTTGATAATATTACATTGTCTACTGTATTCTCCTGCCAAGAGGGTCCAGTGACAAATAAATAAACAGTAGGTAACAAATAAAGTCTCTTTGATCATACTGCATCAAAATGCTTAACAGATCAAAGAAAACAATGTATAAAACAATGCGTTCTTGAATGGCAAATCTCCAGACAACATAAAGTACTCCTTTGTTATTTCAATAGCACCTCAAATGTTCATTAATAAATATGTCTATTCTGTTGTTTATTTTTGTTGGATTGGTCAGATTTCAAGGCTTTGATTTTTAATAAAATTTCACCTGGAATTCATATACCCATACTTCATTTTGAAGAATTCCCCTCAGTTTGACATTCTGAATAAATAATTGACACTTTCAGATAAGTGTAAAGTTATCTTATGAGAATTCCAGCTTTATAAATGAAGGTGCAATCTTAAAAATAGCATTTTGTTTCCTAAAAGACCCATCCACAAGAAGGTTCTTTCATTCATTTAGAACCGAAACAGGCTCCATACATTAAGTAACCATGAACAGACGGTAACAGATTTGTGAAATACCAATGGCTCATGATTTAAAAAAAAAAATTCTCGCTGCATACAATAACAGGCCAAGTCCAGTTTCACTTAATCTAGGTAGCCTGCCATACATTAAAGATTTCAGTTTTTTTAAAGCACAAAGAACCAACTTCACATGCAAAGGACCCATCACAGAATGAAATGGTGAATAGTCAAGCAATAGTTCTAAGAGGAACCACACAACCCAGTAAAGAACCATGAAGTGCCATTAAAGAAACATTATTTTCCAAAGTATGTGGATATGATTTCGGACCTCTCAGAGTTGTTCTTGTGTTCTTATGCACAAAACTCTACACCAGGTACACTATCCTTTCTCTGACTACTGTACATACTCATGTATAAGTCAGGTCTTGAAATCCAAAAAATCGATCATAAAATCAGACCCTGACTTATACGCCCATTCAAAAATGCAACACTTACATACTTTTTTTAACATCTTCTTGTCTCCTCCAGTCTCACATCAGTTTAATTTAAAACCAGATCAAGCTTTACTGATCAAGCACTCGATCGTAGATAAGGGATGCTCTTACGATAAAGGTGTATGAGGGTGAAATCAGTGCAAATGTTGCTTCGGAATAGTTTGGGTATGGTCACATAGGCACAATAGGGAGAGAGTGAGGTTAGGAGCATGTGCTGATATAGAGCATTGCCACACCCATATAGAAAAAAAGGCAGTGTGCTCTGTGGTTACTCTCTCGGATGGGCGTTAGCATATCAAAATCCTTTGTACCAATAGCATGAGTTTTTCGCATTCGACGTATACGACTGACATTATAAAATACCAGAAATTATACAGTAAAATGAAGTCCCGACTTATCTGCGGGAGAACTTATCTGCGAGTATATACAGTATATATGTTTTCAGGTGCTGTCCTACTGTATACTTTATGACCAAACCTCTAAGTGAAGGCTTCCAGTCAGGAGAAGTTAGAAATCCTCCAAGAATGGGAAAATGCTATGCCAGAAATGGAGGCTGTTTTGTTTATCTCTGAACTTCAGCCAGTGTCACTGTCATTAGTGCTGCAGCTTCAAAATCCAGTTGCTTGTTAGGAAAAAAAACACCAGTATAGTTAGGTAGCTCCTTAAGAAAGGTGTCTTTGTACTGTGCTGAACGTCCTGCTAGGGTTATTATAGAATATGTCAAGTACAATTGAAACAAATCTAAATGATTAGCACTCAAAATACAAAATAAAGACCAAGGCTGGGGGGTTTATTGGAATCTGTGGCCACAGAGGGAGTAAAATTAAGATAACCCTATAAATTTATGTGCTTTCTGAACAAGAAAATGTTGATATTTTTGTTCTCTCTTAGCATGCTTTAAATTTTACCAAACCCTCTCAGCCCAGTTTCCAGTATCCACTTTGTTCATTTGGGTACTTGAATTGGTAAGTACTCTGCCTGGCTAGAAGAGATATTGTCATCATTCTAACAAATTAAAATTCCTGTTCCTTCACGGTTTGATGTGGCTGAAGAGAGTGATGGTCTTCTTCTCCCTTTGATCCTTTGGCCAACACTATTCATACCTCGTAGCACATAATCCTAATTTTATGTCCTGAATTACTTAATTAATTTCATTTGCTGTTCAAACAGAAAATTAACTAGATCAAGTTAGTATGGGGGCGGCACGGTGGCGCAGTGGGTAGCACTGTTGCCTTGCAGTTAGGAGACCCGGGTTCTCTTCCCAGGTCCTCCCTGTGTGGAGTTTTCATGTTCTCCCTGTGTCTGCATGGGTTTCCTCCGAGTGCTCCGGTTTCCTACCACAGTATACCATAGTATAACTTGCAAAGACATGCAAGTTAAGTGCATTGATGATTCTAAATTGTCCCTAGTGTGTCGTGGGTCTGTGTGTGTGCGCACCCTGTGGTGAGTTGGTGCCCTGCACAGGGTTTGTCTCCTGCCTTGACCCCCGTGACCCTGTAGTTAGGATATAGCGGGTTGGATAATGGATGGATGGAAGTTAGTGTGGAATGAGCTAGACCCCTGGGAAATTGGGAAATATGCATTAAAATTTATATTGACACTGAAGATATTATGTTAATGACGCTATTCTTTTTAGTTTTCCAATAGTTACTATGATAGCTGTGATCAAATCAGGATCATTCTCCCTGTCTCCTCAGTATTCTGAAATGATTCTTTAGGTCTCTTTGACCAAGGTATTCCTCCTTGGCATCAAGAATCATTGACCAAACATTAGATCTTAATGGGCGGCACGGTGGCGCAGTGGGTAGCGCTGCTGCCTCGCAGTTGGGAGACCTGGGTTCACTTCCCAGGTCCTCCCTGCGTGGAGTTTGCATGTTCTCCCCGTGTCTGCGTGGGTTTCCTCCAGGTGCTCCGGTTTCCTCCCACAGTCCAAAGACATGCAGGTTAGGTGGATTGGCGATTCTAAATTGGCCATAGTGTGTGCTTGGTGTGTGTGTCCTGCAGTGGGTTGGCACCCTGCCTAGGATTGGTTCCTGCCTTGTGCCCTGTGTTAGCTGGGATTGGCTCCCGTGACCCTGTGTTCGGATTCAGCGGGTTGGAAAATGGATGGATGGATGGATAGATCTTAATGGGCCACATTGTGCCAAGCCCAAGATGTGCCTGGTAAAGACATAATTTGATATGCTTGGATCGCCACGGTATTCTGTACACATATTCAAAAAGATTCAACTTTCTTATATGAGATGGAGTGAAAAACTGAAGAGAAAAATTGTAATTTTGCAAGTTAAATGCAAAACAAACTCTAGTGATGTTTTAGATCCCTACAACATTAATAAAACAATTAAGATAGACAAGAAAGTAATAAGTACCCCATTACACTTACTATAAAATTAAGTAAGAAAGCGTGGAGCTGGCACAGGCTCATCCTCTGAAGAAACATGCAACTTAGATGAAATAAAAAAAAAAACAACAACAAAAACTACATGAATAATGTGAACATTACATACAAAATCCCTACAAACATTAGCAGCACAGATTTTCTTTACTAATAAAATTTATAGTACAAGATCCCACATTTCAGCTCACAAACAGTCTTACCATTTATAACAGAACAGGAAATCCTAATTTTAACTTAACTAGGTTACCCTTAAAACCAGCCCCTGCATCACTAACACAAAGCTCAATCATTGTTCTGGCACCATTTTTTAACATTATTAATAGATGGCTATTGACAGACACAGTTTCTAACACACTAAAAGTGTCAGTTGACAAGCCATTATTGAATGATGTGTGATGTCTTTGAAACATAAAGAATTCAAATTTACTTTTGTTTTTGATAACTATCATAGTTTAAACTCCTTTAAATTACGTTTTTTCTCCAAAAAACACATAAAATGCGTTGTATTTTTTGGCTTAAAAAATGACATTTTTATTAAATCTCATCTTTCTACTATAAAACTTGCATAACACTAAAAGTTCAAAGTCAGAAGAGTAGACAGAATAATAATAATAATAATATGAACAGCACACTGCATATGTTTGAGTGACACAAGTGTTACTTCGGATTCCCAAAATCACTTTCAATTTCATTGACTGTTTCAATCTCATCGCCTAAAGACAGATTCATCACTGCTAATGAGAGGTGTTTCTTATGAGACGCCATTATGGGGCTAGTAGAAGACGCATCTACTCCAGTGCCCAGGTAACACTTGGGGCTGATGCTTACTCAAGACATGCCTATACTGTTGCCTGAGTAACGTTCAGCACTACCATTGTTGGCAGTTTTACAGCCTGAGCAAACCTCAGGTCTTACGTGTCTATACCATTGCCGAGTGACACCAACACTTTTAGTATTGTTTTTACAGCCCAAGTGATGCTTGGATCTAGTGCTAAGGAGGTTAAGTTTTGTATTTTTTAAATTGTTTTTGAAATCACCTTATAGCGTCTTGGCTAGGGAGCAATGCCCCAGAGATCTGACTTGTGGTGTAACTAATTCAACAGTTTAAAAGAGGGTATTGAAAGTACTTCTATTGTCCAAGTGTGTGTTATAAAAAGACAATTTTAGGATTTTGAGAATGGATTAGCGTTAAGACTTGCTGTATGTGCACAATTATTTGATTTCTGGTTTTAACCTTTTACTTTGTTTATCTAATGCAAATTTTGCCTCTTCTATATCCTGGTTCTCATACCTAGCCATGTGAAGCAGAACAATTACAACTTACCTGACAGGCTTTTGGTGTGGGTTTCAAGCAATCTCATACAACAGAAGCAGCATTACCTAATGCTGTCCTTTCATGAAAGAAACACTAAGGTTATTATGTTCAATTTAAGTCAATTTTGAAACCATGGACTACACTATTCCATTACACAGACTGGAAAATGTCATTGGTCTTTCAAGGACTGCTCTTATGTGGTTTACTTCCTACTTATCCAATCAGTTTTAGAACATGATAACAGTACTCTGCTGTTAAGTTCAGAATTAGATATGGTATCCCTCAGAGCTCAGTAACTGGACTGCTACTGTTTTCACTTTACATGATGTGCCTGCAAGATATTGTTAGAAAACATAATAGTCACTCTTATGTTTAGGCAGACAATACTGAACTATAACTTTCATTCATATCTCTCAAGAAATCTCACAACTCTCAAAAAATAAGTTGATATTAAGAAATATAATAAAAAGAAACTTTATTACAGTACTTCTTTAGATACAAAAAATACTAAAGGACTATTGTGCAAGAAGTTGAGGAGTTATATATGGAGATTGTGGTTTCAGTAATTTATTGTTACATAGGGAAGCATTTGGATTTAAAGTTAAATACCTGTTTGAATTAATTTATGAGCAAGTTAATTGACCTCAGTTGCTTTCTTTAAAAAGACTCGAAGCCATGTGACTGCAAGATGATTTCATCATTACCTTATGGTCGACACCAGTGCTGAAACAGACCAGCAACTTGCTTCACGATGGAAGGTAACATAATATTTTAATTTCACTTTTATAGATTTGTTTGCAGTTCATAATCTGACTATTGTGGGATATGGCCGGCCATTTATCCCGGTCAATACTCCCAGGCCGCTAGATGGAGCCCTCCTTGCAACGTGGAGATGCCCCGAATTCCACCAGGGCATCATGGACTATGGAGTTTTAATACACAGCCCTGCTGGATAACGTCTGGGCCGCCAGGGGACGCTGCAGGGAGACACAGACAAGTTTATTTTCCATACAGCCCGGAAGTAAATCCTAGTCACATGGTTGGAAGAAATAAAGTGCTTCCGGGCTGATGAAGAAAAGAAGTTTTTACCTGACCCGGAAGTGATAGAAAGTCACATGGACTGAGGGACAGAAA
Source organism: Erpetoichthys calabaricus (assembly GCF_900747795.2). Lineage (NCBI taxonomy): Eukaryota > Metazoa > Chordata > Cladistia > Polypteriformes > Polypteridae > Erpetoichthys > Erpetoichthys calabaricus. The sequence continues at coordinate 54,188,579 of NC_041402.2, forward strand.
CACTTCCGGATCACAGACTATAAAAGGATTGTGGGAGATCACAGATGGCGAGCTGAGCTGGGTGGAAGGGTGGCAACACGTCTGGGAGAGGAGGATTGGTTTATTGTATTGATTATTGATTTATTTATGAGTATTGTGGAGAGAAGGGTGCTTGGTGCACATTATTATTATAAAATAAATAATAATTGGATTTTTATCTGGTGTCTGACATCTGATCTGAGGGTTCAAGGGGATGACAGTGCCTCTATATTTCACACTATATATGTTATTTTTTGTTTATGGCCTTTATGTCATCTTATGTAGAAGGAATTCTCATCCTGAAGAAAAGGGATTCACAAAACATTTAGGTTGGAAACTCGTTTATTCTTCACCTTTTTCTCATTGGTTCCACTTAATATATAACACATTGTTCCATAGTCTTCTTCAATATTTATGCCTGCAGTAATCTGTAATTACAATGTCCTCTCTCACTGTTAAACTCAACCTTGATCAAAGATTTGACATTTTGAATGTTCATCTTGATTTTTGGACTTGATATGGATGTTGCTTATAATATTGCCATTCAAGTTTATTTGTTCAATATTTAAAGATTTGCTTAGTAAAATGCAGCAATGAGTTGGAAGACTGGATAACTGATAACAACTTGTCTTTCAATACAGAAAAAAGAAGTGTTATTAATTGATGGTAATGATTCAGAGATTAACAAGGTCCTGTAACTAGCTCAGTTAGCCTAAAAATCAGTTTTGCTACAGTGATGTGAGCTAGCAAATGAAATGTCAGTTAATACTCATGTTGTGGAATATACTTTGTAAATTAAGAAAGGTCTTGAGTTATCGTTATAAATGAAATCCAAAGACATCCTTTATTTACACCAACTGATGAATGTTAACTAAGTGAGCTGCAAAGCTCTCCGTAGCAAGTCGGCTTAGTCAAAAGAAAATAGCTCCTGTTATCACTTAGGTTCATTTACATATAGTAGCTGGTAAACATTTCAATTCCACCCATGAGCACTTTGATAAAAGGTACATTCTAGCAATACCCCTGTGCTATTAAATAACATCCAAAGGTCCCAAAATAGTTAACAACAACAACATTTATTTATATAGCACATTTTCAAACAAATGATGTAGGTCAAAGTGCTTTATAGGATGAAGAAAGAGAAAAAAGACAATGTATAAGAAAATAAAATTAGGCAATACTAATTAACATAGAATAAAAGTAAGGTCCAATGGCCAGGGAGGACAGAACAAACAAAAAAAAAAAAACTCCAGATGGCTGGAGAAAAAAAAAAATCTGCAGGGGTTCCAAGCCACGAGACCACCCAGCCCCCTCTAGGCATTCTACCTAACATAAATGACCTCAATCAGTCCTCATTGTATTCAGGATTCACATGGAAGAACTTGATGATGATGGTCATGTGGACTTCTGGCCATCACTGTACTTTGATCAGGTGGTGGTGGCCCAGATCGCCACCACAGAAAAAGTACAGCAGAGACAGTAGGGCAGGGGTACTCAAAGTTTTTAAATGCCAGTCCACATTCAGTTCGCAACCAACCATCGGGGTCTGCTATAGCCAGGTTTACCGTGTAGGTCTGTAGGACTGTAGGTGTAGGTCTGTAGGAGGCTAGTAATAGATTCAACGCAAATGATAAAATTTTTACAGAAGACCAAGACATGCACAAAACCTGGAAAACAATTCAAAATAGTCACATGACTAGTTGCAATTAACACACCAATTACAACAGTTAGTACGTACAGTGGTGTGAAAAACTATTTGCCCCCTTCCTGATTTCTTATTCTTTTGCATGTTTGTCACACAAAATGTTTCTGATCATCAAACACATTTAACCATTAGTCAAATATAACACAAGTAAACACAAAATGCAGTTTGTAAATGGTGGTTTTTATTATTTAGGGAGAAAAAAATCCAAACCTACATGGCCCTGTGTGAAAAAGTAATTGCCCCCTGAACCTAATAACTGGTTGGGCCACCCTTAGCAGCAATAACTGCAATTAAGCGTTTGCGATAACTTGCAACGAGTCTTTTACAGCGCTCTGGAGGAATTTTGGCCCACTCATCTTTGCAAAATTGTTGTAATTCAGCTTTATTTGAGGGTTTTCTAGCATGAACCACCTTTTTAAGGTCATGCCATAGCATCTCAATTGGATTCAGGTCAGGACTTTGACTAGGCCACTCCAAAGTCTTCATTTTGTTTTTCTTCAGCCATTCAGAGGTGGATTTGCTGGTGTGTTTTGGGTCATTGTCCTGTTGCAGCACCCAAGATCGCTTCAGCTTGAGTTGACAAACAGATGGCCGGACATTCTCCTTCAGGATTTTTTGGTAGACAGTAGAATTCATGGTTCCATCTATCACAGCAAGCCTTCCAGGTCCTGAAGCAGCAAAACAACCCCAGACCATCACACTACCACCACCATATTTTACTGTTGGTATGATGTTCTTTTTCTGAAATGCTGTGTTCCTTTTACGCCAGATGTAACGGGACATTTGCCTTCCAAAAAGTTCAACTTTTGACTCATCAGTCCACAAGGTATTTTCCCAAAAGTCTTGGCAATCATTGAGATGTTTCTTAGCAAAATTGAGACGAGCCCTAATGTTCTTTTTGCTTAACAGTGGTTCGCGTCTTGGAAATCTGCCATGCAGGCCGTTTTTGCCCAGTCTCTTTCTTATGGTGGAGTCGTGAACACTGACCTTAATTGAGGCAAGTGGGGCCTGCAGTTCTTTAGACGTTGTCCTGGGGTCTTTTGTGACCTCTCGGATGAGTCGTCTCTGCGCTCTTGGGGTAATTTTGGTCGGCCGGCCACTCCTGGGAAGGTTCACCACTGTTCCATGTTTTTGCCATTTGTGGATAATGGCTCTCACTGTGGTTCGCTGGAGTCCCAAAGCTTTAGAAATGGCTTTATAACCTTTACCAGACTGATAGATCTCAATTACTTCTGTTCTCATTTGTTCCTGAATTTCTTTGGATCTTGGCATGATGTCTAGCTTTTGAGGTGCTTTTGGTCTACTTCTCTGTGTCAGGCAGCTCCTATTTAAGTGATTTCTTGATTGAAACAGGTGTGGCAGTAATCAGGCCTGGGGGTGGCTACGGAAATTGAACTCAGGTGTGATACACCACAGTTAGGTTATTTTTTAACAAGGGGGCAATTACTTTTTCACACAGGGCCATGTAGGTTTGGATTTTTTTTCTCCCTAAATAATAAACACCATCATTTAAAAACTGCATTTTGTGTTTACTTGTGTTATATTTGACTAATGGTTAAATGTGTTTGATGATCAGAAACATTTTGTGTGACAAACATGCAAAAGAATAAGAAATCAGGAGGGGGGCAAATAGTTTTTCACACCACTGTAAGTGATTGTCACACAGTGTGAAACTGTTGTTTCGATTTCATAATGGCAGCATAGTTCGGTGAGTAACCAGTCAGTGCAATTCTTATTGCATTCCTGAGGTTCTGGTCGGTAAATACACTTCGATGTTTCGTCTTAATAGTGTTCATAGTGGAGAACACACACTCACAAGAATATGTTGAACCAAACATAGTGAGCACGGAAATCGGCAGTTTCTTTGCAGCAGGATACTGAGAATCTGGAAAAAACTTTGACCAAAAAATTGTTATGCCGACTTCGTTCAATTTTGCTTTCAAAATGTGAGAAGCTTGCAAATCAGCTGCTTCCATTTGCAACAGTGACGGGTTTGAGTCCATTCACCGTCAGGCTGGACAATGAAAGGATCAGCAACAAACCAAAAAACAGGCTTCAGTTTTCTGAAATCCTTAAAACGTTCATCAAACTCGACCTTCAAATGATGTAGAAATGTGGAAATCAACTGAAAACATGCCTGTTGATCAGCTGTCATGCAGCTCCTCAGGTTTGGGAAATGCAGCATCTTGCCACCTTCCAAGTCATTGATGAAAATGCTCAGTTTTGTTTCAAAGGCACAACATTTTTCTTGCAATTCGACAACGGTTTTGTCTGCACCCTGAAGTGACAAATTCAGTGTATTTATATGTCCCATAATATCAACAAGAAATGCCAGCAGTGCGACCTTGTCACTGTCTTGAATAAATGTTAAAACTTCTGCAGCTTCTTTGTATTCAAGGACTGCAGAAAGTCAGCTACATCTTCACGGAGATTCCAGAACCTTTCCAACACACGGCCCTTGCTTAACCATCTGACGTCATTGTGAAGCAGCAAATCTCCAAATTCTGCAGACATCTCTTCAAGAAAAGAACGAAACAGACGATGCTGCAGAAGCAAATTACATCGTAAAAAATTCACTAATTTCACAAGAGTAGACATCACTTCCGCCAGTTTGTCACAAAGTTTTGAACAGAGGGCAGACTGATGAATGATACAGTGATAAGCAACAAGGTTGAGCTAAAGTGCCTTCATACGAGTGACAAGTCCTCTATCTTTACCAGTCATTGCTGGTGCCCTGTCTGTTGTAAGGGAAACCATTTTTGTTACATCCAATCCAGCTGCGTGCATAAACTGCGATAATGCTGAAAACACGTCCTCACCGCGGGTCTGTTTTGCTAGCGGTAGTAATGTCAGAAACTCTTCAACAAAATTATGGCCATCAAAAAATCTTGTGAACATACAGAGTTGAGACATGTCAGTTTTATCAGTGGATTCATCGCATGCGAGAGCAAACAATTCAGCCTGTTTAAGATCTGATATTAACTGACCACCGACCACATGTGAATTTCCCATTGGGATTAATAAAGTATCTATCTATCTATCTATCTATCTATCTATCTATCTATCTATCTATCTATCTATCTATCTATCTATCTATCTATCTATCTATCTATCTATCTATCTATCTATCTATCTATCTATCTATCTATCTATCTATTGTCAGAAATGTCATCTGCACGACGACTAGCAGTACTGTCTGATAATGGTATCTGCTGAATCAGTTCAACACACTTTTTGTCGCTAAACAAAACCGAAGAAGCAGACATCATGCATTCTTTAACAACCTCTGCATCAGTAAATGCTTTCTTATGTCTGCCAAGAACCCAAACAATGCGTAGCGAAGCTTCTGTAACATTTGATTGTGTGGTGGTCGCTTTCGTCATCAGCGATGAACTCGCTACCAACGACGACTTAAGGGCGTCGATCTTATGCGAACGGAGCTCTGACTTTGGTGGATAATTCGCATTGTAAAAAAGACCAAAAAATGCCAGTAGACCAAACGCAAATTTTATATGCCAAACAGTTTTCAAAAATGCCAGATTTCAGTTATTTGGCATAAAAAATGCCAGTTGGCAACCCTGCTACAGAGTAAATAATAAAACAACAATAATTTTGGTGCTTTTATATTCAGACTTTTGACTTACGCAGAAGACAGTCGCGGTCTGCCAAAAACGTCTTGGCGGTCCGGATTGTGGACCGCGGTCCGCCGTTTGAGTACCCCTACAGTAGGGGTTAGTACGGATTTCAGAACCACCATCAATGATAATAATAATTAATTGAATATGCAGAGCATCAGGATTAAACTAAAATGAAGCTATGAGAAAGCCATGTTAAATTAATGTGTTTTTAGCCGTTTTTTAAAGTGCTCCACTGTATTAGCCTGGCGAATACCTATTGGTAAGCTAATCCAGATTTTAGGTGCAAAACAGAAGAAGGCTGCCTCACCACTTCAGTTAATCATTAAATGCTTGCCTAAACATTTGGTTTATACAGGTAGAATAAGACTTCTTTCATGTAAACTGTGATTATGGAACAAAGCACAAAGTTAAATGTTATATATGATCCCAATTACTCATATAAAGTGTGCTGGTACAAACGAAGTCTGGATGTTCCAGTTTAACAGGCAGACAGTTTCAACCAGTTTTTTTCTTTTCCCTTTCACTTGTCTATAAGATAAAAATTGTAAGAGAAAATTTTCTATTTCCCTTACAGACAAAGCCCTTTCAAATATAACATGACATTTTAAAGCTTGCTGGATCCAATTCACGATCATGAAGGGTCAGAGCTTATCCTAAAAGCATTGGGTGCAAGGTAAGAGACAGACTTAATATGGAACCTGTTAATCATAGATTTCACTCTCACACCTTAATGTTCATACTCCCAAAGAACCAATTTGAAACCTAATCTGCATGCCTTTGGGGGATATGAAAACTGGAGTACCAGGAGGAAATTCCTATACACACACACGCGCACACACGCGCACACACACACACACACACACACAACATTCAAACTCCATATACATAATGGTGGTGGTTCAAACTTTGGCTACTGGATCTGTGAGGCAGCATTTCTACTCACTGTATCACCATGCTGCCTAATACTTGTTGGGAGAAATGTAAAATGTGCTGTGCTACATACTTGTTTCTGCTTATGAAAAAGGACTACCATTGGGATTTGTGGCAGAAAACATAACATTTGTAGTATGTTAAGCTTTTCGGTTATATTGCCCATTGTCTAACTGCTCTAAGATGAGTTCATTCAGTTATGACGTGACCTTTTCGTGAGGTATCACATACTCTCTATGTAACCTAATATAGGATGATCTAATGTCTAATATATGGACCTGTTTGTAATAAAGCAACCAACTATATGCGAAATATGCTTTTTCATATTCACACACTACAAAGCTTTTGTCTAAAAAAGGACTGGCAGCACTCCCCTGGTTACAATGCAGAAAGCATGAGGTGCTCCAAACCTATCTTTTATAAATACATTTCTTATGTATTCCTGGAGTCTGAAGGACCTTTTATGTATGAATGCTGAAGTAGTACTGGGATCAAGATTTTATTTTTACCTATCAGTTCACAGTTTAATTAGAGTTAAAATAATATCAATATACAAGCTCTCTATTTAAGAATCCATTTTCATATCTGTATGATCAGGTTCTAAAGTCACTTATGACATTGTTAAGGATTTGCCAAAGCAGCAACCGCCTAGACTACAAGGCAAAAAAAAAAGGTTTAGCTTAGTTATATAGTAAATTAATACGTTGTGTAGAGAATATACCTAAGCTAACTTGCATGCATGGCTTCCTTTGTATTCTTCTTGCTTAAGTTTAGCTTTGCATGAAGAAGCATTACTGACATTTTTAGTAAATCTCTTAAGTCACAAGGAAAAATTGATGTAATTTGAAAGCAGATGTTGATGAATTAGAATGATCAGTTATTAGCAGTTATTAAACAGTAATATGGAAATTTAGTTAACATTTACATATAATCCAAAGAATAATTTTTTACAGATTGTATTGTTTAGTGTTGTATCTTTCTTTAATTAGAGAACACATTGTAACCTTTACAGTAATGTTTCTTACCCACCAAGCTTGAAGTACATTGTTACACTGTTTATCAATATAGTGTTTTCTTCTGTGGCAGAAATGCCCTTCCTTTTACATAGTAACCCCTGCTGCTGTGTCCTTTAACTCACATGCTGAGCTGCTGTCATGTTGTGATCACGTCACACTTCACTCTGGACACGAGACAGGTGTGCAGGCACTTGCCCATCAGCTTTTCCCAGTGGGCAAGCATAATGTCCCCGGCAACAGGTCTTTCAGCACAGTGGGGTTCTGAGATCTGTCAGGCATAAATACTCCTTAATTTGCATTCGCATTCCATTACTTGCTAACATGGATCAAGAAAAAACAGACAAGATATATATATATTTTTTGTTAAATGTACAGTCAAAATAGTACTTAAAAATGAACCAATAGTTTTTTTTAGCTTAGTTACACCATACGGTGCTAGTACTGTAAGTGGAGTATACATTGAATATTTTATTGTATATATAGAATTCAAAATGTAATTGGGTGAATCACTTAAAGCGACCTACCCAAATTTTCGTATTCAAAACACTTAGCTGAAATTGAAAACTGATAAGATAGCAAATCGGTTCATTGTTTTCAGTGCAAACACAAAAAAATGGAGGGATAACCTGTTAGGCATTCTTAGAAGGTATGGGTTGTCAGAGAGGGATATAGCAGTAATGACAGTTGAACTTTAGATGCATTTTTATACCACTGTCAATTAAACTAAATTTTTTAGGGTTTTATTTGGATTTGGGTTTTTTTGTGTGTTTTTGCTTTTGCAGCGAAAAAATCCATTTGGCAAACCCTTACTCTTTTTTGGTAGGATGGAATAAAGGTTTATATTGAAAAACAACAAAAGACAAAAATGTAGGCAAAAAACAACCCACTTTATAGAATAGAATTGTAGTTTTGTAATTTTAGAGTAAAGGAAAAACACATCCACAAATCCATATCTTATTCTTGAACAAGATTAGAGTAAAAAAACCCGGAGACAAAAAATATGAGAATGTTCAACCCAGGAGGTCGAACAAGTGATTGTTTTGTGAAAAAACCTTAAAAATTAGGGAATGGGAATCAGGTCAGAGGTCTAAGAAAATAACAATAGTCAGTATTTTGAGAAAAATAAAAATCTAAAATGTTTTTCTTTTTTTAACTTTAGCTTTCTTTTTAACTTTAAGGTTTATCTTATTTCAGAACAATGGAGCCGCGAGCTAGAGTGTATCCTGTAAAAGTGAAAACTGACACAGAATGGAGCCATACAATTCTTTTACGACACTCGCTGGAACAACCGCACCATTGCAGTAATGTGTTAAAATGACACCAACATCATTGTATGAGGTAACTGCAAGCAAACAGGAATTTAAGACAGAAAAAATTGCAAACACACACACACACTTAAACTGATCCTCATCCTAAATGATGACTGAAAAAGAAACAGAAAATTTTGTGTTAATTCTTCACGAGAATGCTTTTCATTTGCTTTTCGGTTATTTCAAAATGAAGACACTTTTGTTTCAGTTTCCAGCTAGCGTGTCTTCCGATTATCCAAATAAAAGAATTTATTCCTCACCTTTGAGGTAATCTTGACTTAATGCATTTGATACAGTCTATAATTTAGTATCCATCTTAAAATGGCCACCAAAATAATAGCATGCCTCCATTTTAAACTGTGACAAGATGGCTTTCTTGGATCTCTGGATACAATGGTAGATGGCCAGCTAACCAAACAAAGGAAAACAAATGATAAACTGTGGTAAAGAAACATGTCAAACTAATGAGGAACCATACAACATGTCTCTGGTATGCTGGTTGTCCAATATGGTTGCAGTTGTTTGTTCCCTTTTCACCTAGCTGGCAGCTTTCTTGTGTCTGTCTAGCCAGCACACTTCCAGACAGCTGGGTTTCAGTTTTGTCAGTACATTTGGCTGATCCTAACTTAATTGGCAGCTGCCTTGCTTCTGTCTTGTCTGTGCAGCCAACTGTTCCAAATCTTGGCAGCAGTTCTTTTATTTCTGTCCAGTCTGAGGTCTGGCTAAAAGGCAGAGGATATCTTGTTTCTATTTGGTTGACCATACAGCTGAAATGGGAAGCTACTCTATCTTGTCTGCACTATTGGCCAATGTTACTGTTCTTAATTTTCAATTCTTACTCTCTCATGCTGATGTAGAATCCTGGATTTTCCCCAGTTACATTTGCCCTAACATTATATGTATGCTCCAGGTTATGACCCATGCTTTCAATACTTCTGAGCTTTGATTGATCCTCTAAAAAATTGTTCTGGCCATGATTTACATGTTTGAGTGAGTGAAGAGATGTCTTTTGTTTGTTTGCCAAGATAAATTATGATTAAAATATGATCAGCTAAACAATGATAGAGGAACTTAATTATCTTTAGGGACCCAAATACACAAATTCCAGAAACCTTGTCGCATCTGTAGTTCTTGCATATATGTTATGCAGTTCTTGAGAAACTAGACTTTATGTCTGTCATGTGTTAGATTTAAAAAGTACTGTGCATGTTTATGGTTGGATAGCACACATTGATGTGCACTGCCACTGCCTAACAGTGATGTAAGTAAGATTGTACAGCATACGGGCCGACATAAAAGTATAGTTTGCATGAATGCTGCAATGTCCCCTGATCCTGTCTGAGTTCTGATACTCCTGCAGCTGCATTGGCAGTAGCAGTGCAAGGATTTCATAAAAGGGTAGGCTTAAATTCCTCACAAGCGGCCTAATGTTATTTTTATTGCTGTAGAATGCATATTCATTTTAAGAAATTTTAAGATTTTTAGAAATCTACTCATACCAACCTAAGTGGAAATATATGTATATTTTGGTCTTTTCTGAGTGATGTTTGTTAATACGAATGTAAATCCACTTACAAATGGTGATGATATATTGACTGCCAACCTTTTAACGATACTTAAGACATACCAGTTCATCGCAAGGTACCAACATCATAATTTTGACCACTGATCAGTGCAATTATATACCAGCAAACAGTCCGAGTACTATTCTGCCATTCCTTGTAATTTGTGTATGTATGCCTGGTGCACACATCTCCAGTCTCTGAATACATGAGTAAATCTGCCCTCATTTAAATTATTACTAAAGTGCCAAAATCGCATCTTTCGATATCCTGTTGTATCAAGAGCAACAAAGCTTGTGTACCTTACTGGCTGTAACAGAAGTTGGGAAATTTTAACACTGATTAAGTTTGTGGCTTGTGAATATGAGGCAAATCTATGACCTTAGTGGATCCTTCGACATTTTTCAGATGGATGGTTGTAGATTTTCTAGTCCACGCTATAGTAATGTTGAAAGCAAACCCATCGGTTCAGTGAACATAGCAAGCAGTGAGATCTTCACTTCTCATTGGGGAATCACTGAAATTCAGTGCCGAGACCAGCCTCTATTACGTTTTGCACTTCAAGCTTGTTTCCTTTTCTCTAACTTTTAAAGTCAATCTTACTGTCTAAACCTTGTTATGCAGATATGTGCTGATTAATCACTATCCATAAATGTGCTTTCCAAAAACTTTTTAAGACTTTTCTACTGATAAATTTAACATTGGTAATTTTGTTGATTAAGTTTATAATTAAATGATGTTTTATTCAAGGGAGATGTGTGTTAACATGCATGTATGCAGAGTAGGCTAATTTTCATTTCAGGAAAAAAAATGAAAAAACTTAATCTAAAAACCAGGTTGGGCCAATTAGAAAAGTCGGGCCTACCCAGGTCCAATACTGGTGTCAAACCTGCTCTGAGGGTCTAACAGATGTACAAAGTTATACATTAGTTGTAACTAAACCTCATTTCACTACTTGCTATGTAGTGTTATGTCCACTCAACACATGTTTGAAAGTTGAAAGTATGAAACCGTTTACAACATTGGCTAAAATAAACTAAATGAAATAAAACTGAAGAGAAGTTTTTAAACTGTGACGTTGACTTGTTTAACACTGGATGCTAACACTATGTTCTTAAACGTTCAACTTATTTTTCACACTGCAGTTACTAATTATTAAAACATTTAATTTTGTTTTACATTTGAGTGTTCTGATGAACTGTCTTAGTTTAAATGCCATCGTTAGTGGTCCTTGTGAACAGGCTTCTGTGCTGACCACCTGTAGGCCACTCTACTGCAGTGCCTCACTCATAAATCACTTGTTTCTTTCTCACTGCTACCCTTGTTGGACTGATTTAGTTTTTTTTAAGTCACCTACATTCATTTTATTGAAGAATTTTTCTTCTTGCCACCTCTTGTCTGTGCCTCACAGTTAGGTTAGGGTGGTAGGGGATCATATTATTGGAGAGAAGCATTTAGCATGCAGTGTGGGTCTTAGTTGCTCGCTTGATGTTTAACAGGGTTTGTGGCCTGAAAGCACCGCCAACAGAGTGAGTAGCTTCTCTGTAACTGCCCGGATGATCCCGATGTCCAGTCTGTCTGTGTGCCTACTTATAAGGTGTTGATTCCTAACTTGCTGGCAAATATTTAAACTCTCTGTAAAGTTCTGCTGTGATTTAAAATTTAATAATTGCCTTTCACTCATAATGAGGTGTCTCTGTGATCCAACAGCTTTCAATTTGACTGCATTGTTCTTACCATATCTGGTATGTAAAGTGTCCTGTGTTCAGTTAGCCTTTTTGTTCTTTCAGAGGCAATCATTAAAAAAATATTTGCTAGTCCAAATAATAATGAGATTTCCAGACTAACCAGGAAATCCTTCTAAACCAAATATGGTGAGCAATGAAAAATTAAAAGTGTTATTCGGGGAGAGGCTAGGGTAGGTGTCAATAAATATTTTGTTATATATAGTGTGTGTGTGTACTCATTTTACTTCTTGATTATGGGGCCAGGTCCAGACTTCTCTTTAAAAGAAGGGTGTCTGGAGACTTATGTGACTAAAATATACTAAAAAATCTGAGCACATTACAATTAAAGCTAAAATGTATGATCCAGACTTTGAAATGCAGTCTGAATTCTTCCACATTACAGACTAAGAGGGGGTTGTATCATCCTGTTGATGCTTACCTTTAAACTCTGCAACAGAAATGATTCACTCATTCTGAATGCTGGTAACATCAACCAGGCAACTCTGGAAAGAACAGATGTGTAATGGAATGGTCCTTTTGTGGACACTGTGAGTTGGACCTGCAGCATTCCATTTTTAATGCCTTTAAATTTAAACTTGTGGTACATTCGGACTGGTCTGATCATCTTACTACCATCTACAAACGTGTAATTGACTGCAGCAACCCTTCTTTATCCAAGCCAGAAGTTTATATGTGTGCTTGAGGGGGTTTGTTGTTTGCTTGTTTATTTTATATACAGTATATATATATTTTTTTTTTCTTCACACAAATGCACCGTCGTAACAGCTTAAATGCTCTGGTGGTGGTAATTCCTCACCAATTCACAGGGTATCTCTTTATTCTAACACATAATCTCTTCCTCCTTCTACAGCCCAAATGACTGACAACCTCACCACCTCAAACGTCATTTCTAGTATTTGTCCATCTGGACCTTCCTCTTTCTTCCTTGCCTGCATTTAAACGGAAGTGTCTCCATCTTGGATAGTGTAGTCCAAGACTTGTGTCCTTAGAGACGTTCTTTTTGCTGAAAAGCCTCACAATATTTTGCCTTTACAATATATGGGGTCACGGTGTTGCCTAAAATCTTTATCTTTGTCTTGTCCTTGTTTACAATTTGTATAGTTGTTTATCCATCCATCCATCCATCCTCTTCTGCTTATCCGAGGTCGGGTCGTGGGGGCAGCAGCTTGAGCAGAGATACCCAGACTTCCCTCTCTCCAGCCACTTCTTCCAGCTCTTCCGGGAGAATCCCAAGGCATTCCCAGGCCAGCCATGAGACATAGTCCCTCCAGCATGTCCTGTGTCTTCCCTGGGGCCTCCTCCCGGATGGACGTGCCTGGAACACCTCACCAGGGAGGCGTCCAGGAGGCATCCTGATCAGATGCCCGAGCCACCTCATCTGACTCCTCTCGATGCGGAGGAGCAGTGGCTCTACTCTGAGCTCCTCCCAGATGACTGAGCTTCTCACCCTATCTTTAAGGGAGAGCCCAGACACCCTGCGGAGGAAACTCATTTCAGCTGCTTGTATTCCCTATCTCGTTCTTTCGGTCACTACCCATAGCTCATGACCATAGGTGAGGGTATGAACATAGATTGACTGGTAAATTGAGAGCTTTGCCTTACAGCTCAGCTCCTTTTTCACCACGACAGACTGATGCAGAGCCCGCATCACTGCGGATGCCGCACCGATCCGCCGGTCGATCTCCTGCTCCATTCTTCCCTCACTCGTGAACAAGAAAAAGTTGTTTACTTTTATTATTTTTCATTATTTATTTTTCTCATTACTTTTTGTTAATTTCTTATTGTGGGCAAATATAATATATTTGTCTATCTCTTTCTCTCCATCTATCTATGATAAAATTTCCTTTTTTCCACCCCCAAACTTACAACTGTTTATCTCACTCGAAGTCTATTCTAGAATTAGGAACATTTTTTTTCCTTGATGCATTAAACGGTTATGTGCCTCTTTGTTTGCACACTCAAGTTTCCATTTGCTTCACACATTATGTCACATAATGCTGTCTTTATGCTTCTTGTGCTTTCTATATGTTACATTCAAGACTGCTTCTTGTACTAAATGCATGCATTTTCTTCAGAGGACCACTAAGCACTATTTTGGACTTATTGTTTTTTAAAAAGAAGAAAAATGTATCCCTGTGTGTTTTATTAGTTCTGTGTAAATTAGTGATGTTCTGGTTGTGTTTTTCCAGGAAATTATGGTTTTCTGTGGCAGAGAAGTCCTGGACAAGTAACGAAGAGAACAATGAGATAATTACTATTAAAAGTATTTTATTATAAGAATTTAGAAATAAAAAGTTTCTCTTTAGAGGTAAACATATGTTTCCAATATTTTTAATGTGTTTCCTATTTTGGGACCTTTAGATTTATCAAATATGTAGATTGACATTAGGATATACCCTTTATCTGTGAGCTGATTAGTTTAAACTGGTAAGTGCACTGAAGTCAATCCCTTCAAGCTTACAGTAATAAAGACGCCCATTTTGAATTGTATTGGAGAAGGTAACTCAAGGCATTTTCCACAACATTTGACATAGAAGTCATGTGACATACAGTATTCAGATTCCTTTTTATTGTCATTGCACTTAGTAAAAGGAAATTGCAGCAATTCTAAAGGTGCATTCACATATAATGGACATAATTAAATTATAATACAATACAATATGATACAATACTATAAAGCAAGTAAATATTGAACTTAGGTATAATGCATATATGAATGGAGTGCAATAATATAAATAGATAAATAATATAACATGCAAAAAATGTAATCATGTACTTGTAGTGCAGGAGTGACTGTTATATTGGTCATTGTCAATCATTTTAAGTGATTCTTATAATTATTTATTCAGTTCTCGTATGACTCTGGGGTAGAAATGTGTTCTTAAATATGCTTGTCCACGATTGGATGGACCTGAACCGCCTACCAAAGGGTAGCAACTCAAACAGGTGATATCCAGGGTGGGAAGGGTCTTACATGATGTTGGCTGCTCTGTTGAGGCAGTGAGAGCTGAAGAGTTCCTCCAAAGAAGGCTGTGTACAGCCAGTACTTTTCTAGGCAGAGCTTTTGATCCTCTGAAAGGCTCTCCTGCTGGCACACCATGTAGAAATGCAGTATGACAGCACACTCTCGATGGACCAGTGGTTAAAGGACACCAGCAGCTTCATCTTCAGTTTATTTTTTCTGAGAATCCTCACTAAGCAGAGTCTCTGCTGTGCCTTCTTGACTGCCACTGTGATGTTTATGGACCAGGAGAGACTTGAAGGTAGGAACTCTTTCCACACAATCTCCATTGATGTATATTGGGTTGTGGTTTATGGTTTGTGGTGTGCCTCTGGAAGTCTATTATAAGCTCATTTGTTTTGGTAGAGTTTCAGGGTGAGGTCGTTCTCAATGCACCATGCAGTCAGTGTTTGACCCACATCCCTATAGGCTGTCTTGTCTCTTTCTGAGATGATTCCAATCACATGTCATGTCATCTGCGAACTTAATGATGATGTTGGTGGAATGAGAGGGTGTAGTCATAGGTATAGAATGCATATAGAAGAGGGCTCAACACACAGCCTTGTGGGATGTGGATGTAGAGTGCGATGGTGGAAGAGAAGTAGGGGCCTAATCTAACCACCTGAGAGTGGTTAGTCAGAAAATCTTTGATGCAGTGGGAGACAGATTGTGAAAGTCCTAAGCCAATGAGTTTTGTGACCAGACTATCTGTGTTAAAAACTGAGCTGAAGTGTACAAAGAGCATCCTCACAAAGCTCCCCTGCTACACAAGATGGGAATGTGCAGTATGCAAGGCTCGTGAGATGGCATCTTCAGAGGACCTGTTTGCTCTATAAGCACACTGGTGTGGATCCATGGGTTACTGGGACGATGGCTTTGATGTGTCATAGGAACAGTTGTTCAAAGCACTTCATAATAACTGGAGTGAGTGCCACTGGATGGTAGTCATTGAGACTGCTGATGACAGGTTTTGGCAGCAGAATGATCATGGTAGACATCAGGTAAGATGGAACGATTTACTTAGACAGGTTGATCCACACATTCTGTCAGTCACTCCATCAGGACCAGCAGCTTTTCTTGAATTGACCACTCTGAGCACCCGCCTCACATCATGCTTTTGTACTGTGAAGGACTGGTTGTAGTGGATTGGTGTGGGTTAGGTGAGACTGCTGAGGCCTATCTGCTGGGACTTAGACATGACTGTCTCTGCTGATTCCATCTCAAAACGAGCAAAGAAATAATTCAGTTCCTCTGCCATCAAGATGTCCATACCAACAGCCATTTGGTTACTGGTTTTGTGGTTGGTGATGTTTTTGAGCAGCTTGCCAAAGTTGCCGTGGGTCACTGTTGGCAAAGTGGCCCTCAATTTTCCTTTTTGTCGGCTGTTTTAACCTCTCTGATGGCTCTCTTTTGGTTGGCTCTTGCCGTGCTATAAAGGGCTTTGTTGCCAGACCTGAATACTTCGTTTCAATGCTTGACGAGAGATCTGACCTCCTTCGTCATCCAGAGTTTCTGGTTGGGGTACACACTAATATGTTGGCTGACAGTGACATTGTTAAAACAGTTTTTAATGTAGTACAGTACACTTCCAAGTCCTGATCCTTAAAAATGTCCCAGTTAGTCATTTCAAAGTAATGTTTTAACAGTCTTTGTGGTAATTTGGGCTTTCCTTCTGAGAGGAGTGTATGCTGGAGTCAAAAGTACAGATAAATAATCTGACTGGCCTAAATAAGTCAACTGTTTTGTCCTATAACAATTCTTGATATTTGAGTAAGCCTTGTCTAGTGTGTTTTCCCTTGGTTGCACAATTGATGTATTGATGAAATTTAGGGAGAACTAAATTACCAGCTATAATTTCAACGGCTTCGGGATAAGTGTTTTGCTGCAAATTAACAAGTAACATAAAGCTCTGTCAGCATTAGCATCTGTTGGAATGTAAACCATTGTAACTATGACAACGGTAAACTCACGAGGTAAGTAAAAGGGCTAGCATTTGATTGTCAGATACTCAAGCATTTGAACTGTGCGTTTTTTCCACCGTCTGTGGCGTCAGATGAGTGAGGATTGAATGCCGAGCTTTTGCTGCTCATTGTAGTGAATCAGGCCCTCCACAAGTGTTTTTCACCCCTGGATGCGTGTTAAGATGGCATCAAAAAAAAAAGTTGCATGCAGCTTTTTCTTGGCGTCAATTTCTGCCAAAATCCCATTTTGTGTTGTGTTTACACTATACACAATATTGTGTTGTGTTTACACTATACACTACACTACACTACACTACACACTATACACTATATTACACTATATACATATATAGTGTATATATATATATATATATATAGTTTGTAGGTATGTGCTATTGACGTAACTTTAGCTATTATGGTTTACTAGCAAAACACCCGCGCTTCGCAGCGGAGAAGTAGTGTGTTAAAGAGGTTATGTAAACATATATATACATAAACATATATACTTATATATACATATCTACATATACACATATCTACATATATACATATATATACAGTAATCCCTCCTCCATTGCGGGGGTTGCGTTCCAGAGCCACCCGCGAAATAAGAAAATCCGCGAAGTAGAAACCATATGTTTATATGGTTATTTTTATATTGTCATGCTTGGGTCACAGATTTGCACAGAAACACAGGAGGTTGTAGAGAGACAGGAACATTATTCAAACACTGCAAACAAACATTTGTCTCTTTTTCAAAAGTTTAAACTGTGCTTGACCAACATTTGTCAAGGATGTCATTGAACTGACTCCGTCTTACTGACAGGTGTCAGGGATGCAGCGTGAATACCTTTTCACAACTAATAACAATCACTTTAAAACTAGCCTACTTTAAAGAATGTAAGACTATTCATTTTCAGACATTCTAACAGAAAAACAATTTTTACAAGTCTTTGATTCACTGACACTTCAAGCATTCACATCACTAGGCTCTTGTGTCCTATGCCTACAAACTTGGATTAAACAGGATTAGAATTTCTGTGGGTGGATGAATTAAAATTGAAATCTCAGGCATCATTCTCACTGACCTTTACATAGCCTTTACATTTTTTAAAATGGTACATAAATATACAAGCTCTAAGCCAAATATATATGGCATTTTATTCAAATAATAAACCTAATTTCTAATAGACTATGCAAAAACATGACATTTTTATTTTTATTTTCTGTGTATATAAAGAGAGTAAAACATCAAATATATTAAGTTACACAGTAAAATATGTAATATGACAGTGTGTCAGTCTAATTAAAGGTACCATTTTTCTGCATCGATTCCTCACAATATTTCAGAGTGTCAAAAATTCTGAATGCCTTGGCATGAACAGCTGCTTAATTCAATAGCACACAGCGGTAAGTTTGATTGTAAAATCAGAAAAGATCTATACAGTATATATATATATATATACAGTATATATATATATATATATATATATATATATATATATATATATATATATATATATATGTATTGTAATGTAACCGGGGCACCATTGAGCCCCAAACACAAAGACACAACCACAGTACCAGGTTCAAATAACGGAGTGATTTATCTTACAATACCTCTAAAAAGTGGGTCATACAGAAATCCAATATAGTAGGGAGCAAATCTCCTTGCAGCTCCCTCTTGCAGCACCCATGGACCCTAGCAGAGCTGCTCTGCTGGACTACATTTCCCAGCATGTCATAATGGTTTCCAGCTGGGTACTGTTATCCAGGGCCACTGCCACCTAGCATTCTTGGAGAGTAAACAGTCCCCAGCGACAGTTCTTCCCTGTCCTTCCCTTTCGTCCTGGTCAGGGAAGGTACTGCAAAATGTGTCCGGTTGGGATGCCTGCGTATCTACCTGTGGCTTCCCGGCCAAGTAAGGAATCTTCTCTTCTGCTCAGGATGTCCGTCCATCAGTTAGGACAGCCTTTTCTGAGTGCAACATCCTTCTCTCTCTTGACCAGGATGCCTTCCTGTCCACTCGGGGCCTCCCGTCTGGGTAGGTGATCTTCCTGACTCCTTGCTGGGATGCCTGTCCATCCCATGTGCTACTATATATATATATATATATATATATGGAAGCGAAGGTCTGTGATACGGCTTGCATATTTGTAGTTGGAGATCCACAAAGGGAGAGGATGAATCACGTATCATAAAGTAAGCTCAGGAATAAAAGCTACTTTATGATACATGATTCATTCTCTCCCTTTGTGGATCTCCAACTGTATATATATACAGTATATAGTATGATGACCAATTACTACATATTAGCTTGGTATTATATTTTAATGTGAGGGGGTCAGACATTTTTTAACTTTATCTTTTATTCCAGCATTTCATAATCCTAATTTTTACTCATTTGTCTGTTCAATTAACTTTATTAAGCATTTGTGATTGCATCCTCAAATAGATAGCCCCACTACTGACAAAATCAAGAGTGCATCTCAAGTTATATATGGTACACGTCAGAGTCAAGTGGTAGCATATTTTTGCAAGAGTAAAGTGCATAACTGCAGGAAAGAATCAGAAATATACTGTATGTGTATCTGTATACATCCGCCTCTTTCTTTAAATGTTCATAATTACTGATGCAAAATTCAGTCTTTCCATATACCACCTCTTGTTATTGTAAATTGTATCAGAGTTTATGTTCTGATCTTTATAACACAGCAATAGCGACTTTAAAAGTTTAGTGGTCAATATCTTAAATAACCTTAGGAAACAAATGAGGTTTTTGGTGTACACATTTTGTTTTTTACACCATGTGGGGGTTGCTGCTGAAATTGATTCTATCCCCTGCATCATTAAACTGGATTAAGTGAGTTCAGTAACTGATAGATGGATAAGCAGCTAGAAATAAAATTCACCCATAAAAATTACCATTTGGCCATATAGTTGTATAGTTTCTACCTCTGTTCGCTTACAGCTCTAAACAATGGACTCACATCTTGACCTTGTCACTTTCTCTAATTCGGCATTGATATTTCTCTGTGTAATGTGGCTATTCTTAAACTTTTTAAGGTTGTGCATTATACTTAATTTGGTAACTCTGAACTGACCTTCTATGGTCATGAAGAGGGTGTATCTATTAGTGTAACCTGCGAGAGAATGGCTTAGTTCCTGCTTTGCACTGAATGTTGCCACAATAAGCTCCTGTGATCATGTAAACTGGATTAAGCAAGTTCACTAACTGGATTGATTGATGGAAACATACTGTACCTGTAAGCCTTTGGGAGGTCTAACTACACAGTCTATCATGGTGAACTGGTTTCCTGCTTACTGTACTATACCTCACTTTACATAGGTCACCTATGCTCAGCTTTATCTCTGGTAACCTATTATTGGGCTCCAGCAATAAACTAAAATTTGTGACACATGTGATATAACAACATTCTGAATCTCATGTAATCCAATTCAGGATTTACATTATCATATAATACTGAAATATGTTTATATATTTTGTCCACATTTCTGTCTATTGTTTGATGACCGTGAATGAATCATTTTGACAAGGAGCTTCTCATAAATATACCATGACATGCTTGTGCATAACAGAGAAGTTATTTTTCTGTGGTGATTTTGCATATCACAAATACAGTATACAGTATGGACCACAGTTCCGTACAGAAAGCACCTTTGAGATGATTGTAACGGCTTCATTTGTAGAGTATCCAGAATTTAAGAAGCTTTTAGGTATCCAAGTTGAAATCGGTGTTTGTTAAAAACACAAGCCTTAAACAAATATTTATGGTAAAATTCAGGGAAATAAACAGAACCAGTTAACACTAGGAAAAATGTTTAATAATAAAACTATCCTTGTTGCAGTCAGCACATTTTTGCAATATAATTGTCTGTAAATGCACTTTAATATAATGTTTGGGGTGATACTATGACAAAATACTTGATGTAGTTGGCAGAATTCGCACTGTGGACAGGTGGAGTGTAGTAACAGAAAGTTGGGGTGAGGAGAGAGAGAACTCAGCTGATGTCACCAGGAAACCCTCTGCTTATAGTGCTTACAGGAAGTCTCTGCTCGATTGAGAATGGAAGATCTCCTATTGTTCTTGCTAGAGAGAAACTGCTTCTGAGGGCCTTCGTAATCCAAACATTGAGGATTCGTAGCTTGTCACCAGCAATTACCACAGTGCAAAATGTGCAACCAGGGATGGAGTGTGGTGTGATTCCTTAGCAAAACAGACGGTTAATGTTTCTTTATGTTGTTGTGAACACAATGGTAATTGTACAGAAGAAATTTGGTTAAATGTTGCTATAATGCTTCAAGAGAAATCCAAGGAAACAGGTTAAACTATGTATTTGTTAAAAAGCTAAAACAATCTATACTAGCATTTACTTTAACCTGATTGGTTAAGTTGGGGTTGAAGATCAATAAAAACAGTATAAAAATACTGTTTTGTCATTAGTACTATAACATGAAAAAAGTTTCTGTTTTATGTTTGTGTTCAACATTTCTTGCCTCGCATTTCCTGTCATCCTACATTTACCTAGATAGTTGTAGACATGGAACACACAAAATGCATGTGTTCCAAATAACAATATATTTACCCTATACAACTCCAGGCACCTCACACCCAGATAAACAGACTTGAGCTGGGAGAAATGTTTGTCCGACTTGAGCTGCGGAGATGAGGGGATGGAATGGCACTCTGTTTTTTGTTGCAAAACAAAAGATGCTAATGGAGAGGTGCGAAGGAATTTAAGGTTGCCTGGGATTACAAGGTTTTTCATAGGATTCAGGAATTCTGTTGTTAAAACCAATATGATCAATCCACAATGGAACATTTACTTTGCTTTTTCGTCACAGCGCTCAGTTCTTCTTTCTGCTTACAATGTCTACTCTAGCAGATTGTAGTTAACTAGAACAAATAGACTTTTGAGAGAAATAATCTACATTTTTCTCTAAATTGACTTATTTCAACTGATTGAAAATGTTCAAGACCAAAAAGATTTCTAGCTAAGTTCAGTCCTTTATTTTAATTTTATATGTTCTAGCCTTTTTTTCATGTCAAAGGGTGGGGAAGGGACATTTAACTTCTTATTAACCAAATAAGATTCTTTACTCCTATTTCATTCAATTACCTTTTCAAGCTTTTATTCAGTTAGGTGCATCTACTGAAAATCAGTGTTACTAAATGATCATCCCCATCGATTGCTCTACACACACAAAACCAAATCCGTTACATCTTGTATACATTATACCCAAGGAATATCAGTCCAATAAAAGTTCAAAGAAATGAAGAAGCCATTTGAATTTTTGACAGGATAGTGTTGCTGTGAGTGCTCTTTTGAAAATCTCCCCTTAATTCATGGCACTTAGCCAGGTCTTTCGTAATGGCAGCTAGTCACTGTTCTAGTCAACAGCACAGCAGCTGGCAATATTCTGCCACAGGAATAAAAGTCAATCCAATGCTTCTTCCTGCCCAGAAAATGAAAGTTGGCCAACATCGGAGGCGAGGCATCATGCTACTCTGTTTATATTTTCCATTTTTCTCACATTGAATTTTACAGTTATAAACTTCTCAAAACACTTTATTTTACCATGTCAAAGTTGTATGCTACTCAGAAGTTCATGTTTGTGGACTGAATCAGTTAGTGTCCATGAAGCTTGATTTGGAAAACTACTCTTGTTACTGTGTATCAGTTGCATGTTTTTAGCAAAATAAAGTATACAAACATAAAAGCAAAATCTTCCAAAATCTATATTGGCAAAAAACACTTACTGTACAAAACCAAAGGCAGCAAAAACACGGCTATTCGAGAGTCTGACAAGTAAGTGTCTTTATTTATGTAGTTTAGTTTGTTTTTTCTGGCTCATTTTTTGGTTTCTGTAGCACAAGGACAACTTCCTTGTCATTCATACCTTGATCATCTAACAAATGTAACATGATTTCCAATATCTCATTGTTTTGTCTTGGAAGAGTTATATAACACTCTACTTTCCCCTTTTGTATTCTTTAATGTGTAGCCTTTGTCAGAATTCCTCAAATCCCTTAGAATTACCACTGTTTATAAGGTATTGTACATTATAACTTCTTCCCACCTTTTCTTCTATATCCATAACCTCAGGCAATTACATAGTGCAAAAGACAATACAACTTTAAATAATGTATTATTGATAATATTCATAAAATGATAACCATAAGCAAAGTTCATGTGAATATTGGCAACCATATAACCTGGTAAATGTTGATTTGTCATTTCAGGCAGAACACAGACTTGTAGTTACTTAGAAGTCTTTAGTTAAGTCATCATTTCTAGCTTTCTTCAGGACAGGCTGCATGCCTGTCTCAATATGGCTGTTGAGCTGTGCTCTTCAGTATGTTGTCCTTTTTATGGTAACGGTGAGAGAGAGAGAACTAGAGAGAGAGTGAGGGGTAAAGCTAGTCAATTTATAGATTCTCTGTCCAAACCCTTACAGCAATAGGGTATCCTTGTACAGAAAGCCCTCTAATTCAAAACCAAATCCAAACAGGCAACTTTCAACCAATAGAATTCTGGTACAACTCAGTCCCCCAGTTGCTTGCTTATAGGCTCTTAGAAGTCCAAACACAGTCACTCTTACCAAGCTGTCTGCCTTTTCACATCTGTACCAAAGACAATTTGTTGAGTGAAGCTTGCCAGCTACATAGTTTGGCCTCCACACAGGAGAGAGAGTACCGTATGTCCTGCAGAGAATCTCTTGCCAGACTGGATTTAGGCACTTCCACCAAGCCTGCTATTAAATTCCTCACCCTAAGTTAGTCCTGGGGGAGCTGGGCACTGCTGTTCTTGCCAATGAAATCCTGAAACACTATTACATTTTCTTTGTTTAACTTACAAATAAAGACATACAAAATATTTATCAACTTATATACAAAATTTCACATCACAACACTCAGTTACATGCAAATTTATTCATATTGTTCATTTTTTAACTTTTTGAGATCAGGCAGACTAGAGTTAAGATACACAAATAGAAAGACTACCAACTGAAAAGGTCACAAAAGGAGCTGCAGACACTTCTGCAACTAACAAGAAAATTAAGAAGTGTGACAAAAGAGAAGTGTGACATTGAGCCAAACATGTAAAGATGACTGCATTCCTTAAAAATTAAGATGAACATGTCAAAAGTGTATCATCAATAACCCTAACTCCTGTTTTTGATTATTGTATGTAAGCTGATTACTTTAACTAAATAATACTTTGCGTAGTTTGGAAAAGCTAACTATATGATTAAGGCAATAGTGATACTGTATGTCTTGGGGAGGTGAAAACTTAAGGCAGCGTTTATTGTGCATTTAATAAATGCGCTCTGTAAGCTTTTGTTATCTACCTGTTTAATTCTGCAAGTTTTACAATGCAAGCCTTTTCTGGGGGAATGAAAATACAAAATAAATGAAAGCAAGACACACTACTGTCCATACAGATTTAATGCAAACCAGGGCATCCTCAGTAAGTCAGGATATCTTTCTAACCTCTCCAAATGTGTCCCTGCCTTTATTTTGTTTGATTTTAGCCAGTTGTAATATTTGGTCTGTTGCAGATGTACAGTATTTCGGATTTAACTCTACAGTATATGGCAATAAAATAGGTTGTCTTCAGATTTGCACTGGCAGGGTGGTGTATCTCCCTGTTGTTCTACTCCTGTTGCATAAGGAATAGAACAACTGGACATTTTCAATCAGTAGTGCCCTCTGGTGGTACCACAAAGTAATGGCAAAAGCCTGATACTTAAATCAAGACCATTCTAATTAAGTAATTTAAAAGCCATTTTCCCCAGATCAGTCCTAATTTCCATCTGCCTGATAGTATCTTTACCTTTCTGGGCATCAGTAGAATATGAACATAAATTACCACTTATTAATATAAAGTATTCACTATACTGGGTTAATTTAACGAGGAGTGTTCTTTGTTTAATTGAATTAGAGTGATTTTGATTTATTTTGGCATGGTGGCAGAGTGGTTAGCATTGCCATCTAATAGATCTAGTGTTATGAGTTCATATGCCATATTTGACTGTACAGGATGTGTTTGTGTTTCCTAAATCTATGAGAGTGTTTATACAAATATTCCTGTTTTCCCCAATATACTAAAGACATGAGTGTTAAGTTAACTAAATTGGTGTAATTTGAGTTGGCCGCAAGAAGGACTTGTACTCTGTCCAGTCTTGGTTGCTGTCTTGCACTCAATGCTGCGGAAGTAGGATTTTCTTCCTCCCACAACTGGAAATGATTGAGGTGAATTTAATAATGCCGGGCAATGTTATGATCTTAATTTAGTCGTATGATGTGCTGCATCCTCTTGTCTAAGGAATAACAAAGCAGTAATTAAGATTTGCCAGAATCTGATGCAAGAAGTGTAGGCTAGAAAACATAAAATCTTTGTGAGGCTCCAGCTTTTGCAAGTGATTGTTAATAAATACAAAAATAAGTTGAATAGATTATATCACAAATTCTGAGCACCTTTTGTTTAGTCCAGAAATGGTCTGGACATGAAAATTAATTCATAAAATCTCCATGCAGTTGTGAAACTTACAGTGATAAGGAAAAAAAAACTGTACTATTGCTTTCTTCATCATTTAAATACTCTCATTTTTTAATTACACAAACTTGTCAGGTAATATGAAATTCACTGAGCAGTGCAACTGAAAAATACATTTTTCATCTTTCATGTTTGAAAGCTTTGTGGTACAGAATACTGGGACCATCTTTGTTGTCCCTTCAAAGTTTCAATAAAGAGATTTCTTATGACTATATGAGATTCAGAGATTTTAAAAAAACTTGCACTTGCATAATTTTGATATAGATGAAGAAAAAAAATCTAAGTGGTTTAGCCAGATACACTGCGAAAATAAACCCAGCTCCAAAATGATTAGTGGCTCTCATCAATCACTGTCCCAGAGCTATAAGAAATATTTCAAGCTCTTCATGACACACTGTCAAAGCTTCACTTTCAAATCTGTGGGCTATATGTTTTTTTCAGGGATTGAAGTTTTCATGAAAGTTTTGAAGAGTCAAGATTTCCCGGCTCCTTCCACAAAGAAACCTGCCAATCAGTAATTACTTATCCTTGGAACACTTCAGCTGGCTGGTAATAGGTTTAACCCTTTCATATTTCTAAACTTAGAAAGAAAGATTCCTTTTTAAAAAGCAATCATATAATGGCAAGAGAGCTGCCAGAACTCATTTCTTCATGTTAGCCAGAGGTGTTAAAAGTCCTAATTACAGTCATATATGTCATAAGTTGACGTTTAATGTTCCTGATTATGACAAAGTGTTGTAAAATTACAAAGGAAGATATAAAATCATTTGTCATAAGACAGAGATGAAAAGCTGTATTAAAAAGATTTTGCTACGCATAATTCAAAACGTCCTCTATTGCCATAAGTTTGTACTATTACATGTTGAAAAAATATATTTCCTATAAATAACATTTTAGCAATACAGTTCAAATATTACATCTAAAATGATCCTAAACTGTTTTGTTAAGTAAATAATACTATTATATGGTACTGTCTATGCAATCATACATAAAATATCACTATAATAAATATACGGGCGGACAATATAACAACACAACCACATGAAAAAGGAGTTTATGTTTGAACTAATTAAATGACAATTACAAATGATGCTGCAAAGATGATTCAGTTTGGTTTGATTGCGAATAAGCAGTGCATGTCAGGTATGAAAGAGGTCTGATGGTGGCATGAAAAAAATAAGAGGGACAAAAGCCCACCAACATATGTGTGCTGACGAAGGCACAAAGGAAAAATGGGTGCACCAGCAAATATGCGCTACTAATAACCCCACTTTGGGATTAGTTTTATTTGCCTGAAAAATACTGTTTTTCTAAAATAACTGAAATTTACAGAAATGTAGCCTAACACAACACAAAACGTGAGGAGAACCACTATACATATAACACAAAACCATGTAAATAAAAAAAGCAACTGTACTGTGCAATTTATTGCTGCCTATTACATGTAATATTTTACAACACATCTAAAAGTAGCACCATACCATAGGTTGCTATTAACTTTTTCAATAGATTAAACTTGACATATCTTGATTCGGACATAGGAATAGGTGGTTGTGATGGACCAGGTCAGTTCCACACTCCTTGTGTCACCTCTGGAACTACTCAAATGTGGTACCGCCAATAACGTACCCGTGGATGAATTTGGCAAATGAGGACACACACAGTCAGCAAGAGGTGGTGCAAGTGCTTCATGCCTTTATTTACAAAAAACAAACAGTGTCAAAAGTGAAATGCAGTCCAATTAGACATATATCAATGAAAGACCTGTGTGTGTGTATGTGTGTGTGTGAGTGTGTGTGTGTGTGTGTAAGGAGCAGTCCTCTCTGCCCACACTCAACCACAGCCCCTAGATGGCACATGCATGCACTTTTAAAATTTTCAGCGCTTGCATGGATCTCAGTTCTCACTATGAAAGACGTGTGTGTGTGAAGTTGGGAGTTGGTGTGAATACTACGGAAGATGAAGGAGCTTACAAGTGTGACTTGCACTTGATGAGATGGCACATGCATGCACTTTTACATTTTTTAAGGCGCTTGCATGCACCTCACTTCTCATTCAACCCAATCTGACAAACTCAGCTTTGTGGAACATTCCAGCCTGTCCCATTTAAACTGTGCCACAGCTGCACTCGACTACATGTCCATATCGGACAAGATATGATCTGTCACGGCCTACTTAGGTGACACCTCTACAGTTCACCAATGTAGTAAAACTACTAGGGAGTCTTCGGGTTGTTTTTTTTCGTCACACACAGCTAGTTAATAAATAAACAATCCATAAAATCAAGTTTGAGGTGGAGGTTAAAAATTAAACAATAAATTGTTTTAAAATTATGTCAAAAATCAAGGGCAAACATATCCTTCTTTTAAAACCATGAGCCTCAGTGTGTCTCTTTCTAAAACCAAAGTCTACTCAGAACAAGGAGGCATCCATCAACAGGTGCAGTAAAACCTTAAATCACTCCTTTCTCCCTCCAAGCTGTAGTCCATCGGGCTTCTATGGGAGCCTCCAAGAGCAATTTGTTGCTCCTGCTTCTTAGGACACTACTTGGACAGGGATCTCTTTCCAATCCACCTCTTTTTCCATGGAAGCTGCACCAGCCTCTGTCCCGTTCCTGCCCTTTCTCCTGTCCTTTAACCTCCGTTCCTCATCATTCTTTTCTCCCTCTCTCCCTTGTGGCTCAGTTCCCTTTTAACACCCTGTGGGACGCAGGTGTAGCAATCATGTCTCCAGCATTAATGAAGAAATGGGTCAATCCCCTACATGCAGATGTGAATGCAGGATCACCTGCTCCCATATCTGCCTCCAGAACTGCTTCGCCTTGCTATACCCCATCTGAAAACGACAGTGTATTAGCATTTATTTAAAATGCATTTGCCACAGACCTGCTATATCACAGTGGTATGGCTAAAGATCCACAGAATTAGGTGGTATGGCCAAAAATCTTTATCAGGTTATAATTCTGATGGTTTTGGTAGATACCACCATAATTAATTTGTACATACTTTTGAAACTGAAACCTATTTTTTAACTGTAAAGACATGTACTAATAATTAATTGTGCACACAGGCAATTTTGCCATCGACTCCTACCATGAGCCATCTTAATTTGCAGAATTTCACTGCAGTAACTGCCTGTAGTTGTATGAGAAGTTGGACCACACACAACATCCTTAAAGGGTAAGTTGATTTAATACACATTGTCACACTTCATATACTACACTGCAAAGAATGGAATGGCCATCTGTAAAATCGATGGGCCAAACAAATTAGACACAACAGTAACATCTTTAAACAGTCATTTCAAAATTAATAAAGACAATCATGCTTGCTAGTGAACTGGCCCCAAATAAAGTAATTGATGAGTTATTGTTCCAACTAATATACTACTTCAGCATGACCAAATCGGGTGTCCTGGTTGGAAAGGAGCCTTTACATATGTGAAAAAATATTTAATAATGGGAAAAGTCCATATTTTTACAGACAGAGCAGGCACTTAGATCAACACACTGTCCAGCAACCATTCCTAACCCACTTCAATCCTCATGATTATATTGTGCTTAGATTGTGTATTAGATGTGTTCCAATAGATAAAAAGAGAAAATGGATGGTCATTCAAAGTGTTGTGTGGGAAAAATTAAAGCGAAAGAAGCAAAAGGTGCTGTTATGCTGACATTTGCAGCTTTAAACACAAAATAAATAAATGATAATTTGATCAAGCCACAAATACTGAAGTTGAGACTAATGAGACTGATCTTACAGACAGTGAGAAAAAGGCTGAAGTCACCCCTTCTAGCAACTTTATCTGTAATGTGCAGTCCGATAACACTGACATAGAGGTAAACAAAAATGCGGAAGACAAAGAAACCATCGCGGGAGACAATGCTGAACCCAAACAAAGAAATCCTTATGAGGTCTTTTATTTTATTTGGGCCAAATATAAGAACTCAAATGTTCTGTTGCATATTATCCTTTCAAAACAAACTGGCATAAACCTTTTAAAAATATTAAATGGATATTTGTTAACTATACTATCAGAAGAAACGTAATTTCCCATATATGTGATGTTGCACTCATCAAGTTGTTTGTTACATTCATTGTAAAAGATTAACAAACCATGTCTGGAGCCACTGGGGGACATAATCCCGACACATTTGCCTCATCTCAGATTTTTAAAAGTATTTTAAAAATTAAATTCTTAAAATTATTCTTTCAAAATTTATTTTCTATGTGTTTTTAACACACAATGCAATTATGAGGAAACTGGAAAATTAAAAGTACACATGCCAACTACTTCAAATAAAACAATTATTTTACATAGCAGTCGGTGTTACTTCTTATTTAGGAAAGTTTTCTCTAAGAAAGTTTATTCTAGTTTATATGTATGACATATGACATTATCATAATTAGACTAACTGTTGAAGATGTAAGCACTTTTTTATTCAAGTCATCTCAACTGTGACTCGATTTGACTTGCATGATTTAATTCAGCACCTTGCGTTGACTTGCTTGAATGATATCATCATAACTTAAGAGCTGACTTGAAGCTAGAAAGACAGGTCTTGAAGCTTACTTGAGACTTGAATATGTAGGACGTAGTCCCTGCTTGGAAGACCATATTATACACTCAAGATTACCCATCCAGGCACATCCAAAAAATTTGGAGGGGTTTCAGTTTTTCATAACTTTTGTTTCATTGAATTAATCATAACCTCAAATTAATTGGAAATACCAAACCTGTCACACAAAAAAGGAAGATGAGGGTGATCCAAGGCACTTTGACATAACATGGAGAACGTTACAAATATATTTTTTTTCTATTGAATGTTCAATAGTGCCCACTTAGAAATTTTCCCAAACAAGTTCAACTGCATTTTTACTATTAGGGTTGTCTTATTCCTTGAGTGAAACCCATAGGTAATTTTATTATTTCCACGTAACTTCCTGGCAAATATAACATGCAAGTATTATGCAAGGTATGTCAAAATCTAAGAACATTTCTAGTATTAAAATTTGATTTCAGTCATAATTTTGGACTGTTGAGGTAAATAGATGTTTAAAACAGTTTAAGACACTTCACTTTGTTACTTGTAATTTTATACAGGAGGTTGACTTAATGTAATTTTCTTTTTAATCTTATCAGCAGGATGCAGTCAGAATGTTGCCACCAAGGCCTACCATGGCCTTGACCCAAACCAAGCTCTTTCTGACACTTTAGTTCACTTTTCTAAATTGGCTTCCTGATTGATACTGTGTTATTTTGAAAACTGGAACACTGACTTATAGTGCTGTTTTTTCTGTAACTCCAGGATACTTATTAAAAGAGACAGGAACAGATGAAGAGCTGGGCACCAGATGGTGAACCTGTATATTGCAATTGAAAAAATATGAAACATTTGGCACTGAAATAAAGCACACAGATAACAGGCATTCAAGGGATGATCCTGGAGAAAATGTCCTGGCAGATGCAAGTCTGTTGACTAACTCATCTTAGATGGCTCCAGGTTTTAAAGATGTTTTTACCAGAAATGATGGGGTTATTGGTGGAAGTGGAAGAGATGTCATGGGTCTTGCTGTTGATGGTTTTCGGTCCTGAGGATGGGAAAGAGAAAGGCATGAGTCTGACAATGCTCCCGTATGGCTCCCTTATGGTATTACAGCTATTACTGTATATGAGTCTTGAGGCTGTCCCCTAATCACGCTTGAGAGTTGAGACTTCTTGATTCTAGCCTTCTTTTTGTTTCAAGGGCTGAGTCAAGCACCTTTCTACAAATATTTATTCTGTCTTGTTGCTCCTAATCTCTTGACCATTCTTGCTGGTCCATGGGCCTCAGTCTCTCTGATTTTTTAATTGCCAGTCCTACTTTTAGGAGTATCAACTGTCCCTTGTAATCAGTGTATTAGCAATGATAATTAAAAAAAAATAAACTTTTTTTTTGTTTGGCAGCATCTACTGATGTTGATTTTGAGTAGTTTTGAAATCGTACTGATTGCTTTGTATATTTGGTAGTGTATTGTAATCTTATTGCTATAGTGCTAGTGAATATACAATAATGATAGACTGATTGAAGAGAAGGTCTTTCCATGACTGCCGAATAAAATACTCAGCTACTTTATTAAACACATATTTAAGATATAGCAAATTTAATTTGGTTCGGTGTTGTTTTGTGTCTTGTTCACAAAATGATAGAGGTTTTACCCTTTGACCAAAAAAAGTGGTTTTAGAAAAAGATTGAATAGATGGATGTTCAAGATATATTCAGTTACAACAGCATTATATAGTTTGCTATCCTAAATTACTAACTGAATCATTTGAAGTATCTGTTAGCATTTCAACAGGAATGCTGTAATTTTCAAATTATTTTGCATACAGCATCTTTCATATTGCTAGAACTATTTTTTAATCGATGTAATCCATTTAAGGGTCATAGAGGATCATTACCTATCCTGGTAACATGTAAGGTAAGGAAGGGATGAAACCTGGATAGGACACAAGTTTATCACAGGGCACACACTCTCTCAGGGAGCCATTTTACACTTAAGCCTAATTAGCACATCTTTGAGAGTGAGTGGAAAACTACGGCAAAACAAACATGGACGCAAGCAAACTACCAACCCCACACAGACAGTAAACAGGGAAAAACACACATGGACACAGGGAAACTACCAACCCCACACAGACAATGCCTGGATTCTGATTCTAACTGTGAGACAGCAGTGATAATTGGTGTGTCAACATGTGCACACTACTATAACTGCCATTTGAGATTTCTTTTTCTATTATCAACAGTTTTATCATGACATTATTGTATTTCTTCTAAATTATTTTATTAAGCTGCTTTACCTTCATTCAGCCTTGCCTGAGCTTATCCCTGGACCAACTGGCGATAGAGAGTCCATTGCAGCCCAGACTTGTGCAGCTAGTGCACTTCATTTATAGTTACAATGTGGTAAGAAACCAAAAAGTCATCACAGAACATGCCACAGAAGACATACTTGGCTGAATTCAACCTCAAGACCAAAATGCTCATACCGCTCACCACGATTGTTTGACAAGTGCTGGCTTATCCTTATTTAAAGAGAAAATTGCAGAAAACGAGAAACGTGTTGCATATGACACACGCTAAATTTAAGAGAGGCTTGTGTAGCACATACGTACATTAAGTGAAAAATTGCACATCTTTTGAAATGGCCTTATAAGCATCTCAGCAAACTAAATAAAAATTGACAAAACCAAACCCTACACACACTTTACAGGAAACTGTTTGATTTATTATATTATTAAAGATATTACAAATTAGAATGTCACAAGAACAGCCTGTCTAACATTGGTGCCTCACAGCTTGAGGAGACTGGGTTCGAATGCCGGCCTGGTTTCAGTCCGCACTGTCGAGTTTCCTCATTACCCTTGTGATCGTGTGGGTTTTTCCTTTCAGATTCTAAATATGTTCTGTTTGGATTAGCTGAAAGCTCTTAATTGGCTGCTTATGTGTGTGTCTATGTGTGAGTGTCCATTGTGATGACTGACACTTGGCCCAGAGTTGGCTCTAGCCCATACCAATTAATTGGATTAAGTAGGCCTGAAATGGAGGTTTGGATATAACATCCTGCATCATTAGAATGTAATTTATTTTGATTTACTTAAAATAGAACATTTTCAAAAGGTCAAAAAAAGAGCACCAAACAGCATTCCAAAAAAAAGTGTTTAATTTGATAGAAAAGCATGGCTGCCATAAAGGTTCCCATTACCAGGTACTTATTCTAAAGAGTCAAGGTTAAGAATATCTCACCTTTTTGTAGAGAGTGATATTGATTTTTTATTCTTTCTTTTTTTTTTTTGCTAAAATGATAAACCTGATTCTTATAACAGACTTAATTATTTTTCCAGTAATGCTCCATCATCTTAGGCTTCCCTTTTCTCTGCATACACATATTACCATTTGAAAAAATGTACTAAGAACCTTTTTTTGTACTTATCTCTGGAGATTCTTGCATTTCATCATTCAATACAGGTATGGGCTTAAGTATTTATGAGATACAGTTCAACATGACTCAGTCAAGCAGCTACTGAGAAGCTCACACTGACTTAGCTTCTCATCTTTAAACCAGCTGTAAAAGAGGAAAAAAAATCTAAGTATCTCTGTGCTCTGATAGAAAACCTATTACAGCTCCTAAGTGAAGGGGAGCTCTAGCCTTGTATATGAAACTGAGCTTTCAGCTACTATATTCCAACCTAATATTCGGTAACCTAAGTCTTAGAATAATTATAAACCGTGATTGTATTTTTCCTGCTTCTCCGTATCTGTGTAATATTTATTATAACATTATAGCAAACAGCTAGTTAACTTCACAGGAAAAATCTGTTTGCTAGGTACTAGTAATACATGATCACAGGTTGTTCAAAATTTAAACAGGGTTGCTCTTTTTCAATTAATTTTCAATTTATTTTATTATAACATATAAATTACATATCCTGTTTCATTATTTCTTTTTGAAACTCCTCTGTCAATAATAACGTTATAAAAAACATCATAGCCTGATGTTGTGCTGTTTCTAAAAGCAAATCAGTTTTTATAAACTTAATAATAGGGCTTTGTCATGTTTTTAATGTAATATATCTCTACAACGGAAAATAAAATTTATTTTAAAAGCTTCTCACCCTGCCATGTCATTCATAAAGAAGCAAGCACACTGTAATATAGGCTTCTTAGAATTACCTTTGCAGTTTGTGAAAGAAAATCATATTATGTGTGGAACAGTTGCTCTCTGTCTGATGCCTATCCATTTACTAGACAGATGCAGTCATGAACAAGCATGTAGATTAATATCCAGATGAAATGTGTTTACCCTGATATACTTCTAATATGGTTTTGCAGTCAAATTTGAAGCATTCCATAGTATAGACAAGTATCATGCCTGTTTAGTCTTCTCCCACATTACCAAACTGTAGCTTATTGCTTTTAATTCAGTCATTGTCTTTTATTTGCCCGGATAAATGACTGTCTAGCCACTAGAATTTGATTATCAGATTATTATTTAAGTAAATTTACCATGATGAAATTCAGTGCCTGTAAAACGTTGCTGTAGGGTTGCCTTGGGCTACATTGCTGATTTTAATGGCTCCACTAAAATGGCTTGTCTAATGGGAAGTAAACAAGTTGTATTAAGTCATCCATATTTTATATAGAAAGTGGATATCTAACACTTCAGCATGTCTATCTTCTTATATGGTTTCTGTGCTTTGTAAAGTATTATTAGCTTTTAAATATAAACTCTACTTGTTTATGAGGTAAAGAGGGGCCGATGTTTGACTGAGAGATGTGTGCTCACACTACTGTAAAAAAAATGAAAGATTTATTGAAATTGAGATTCTTATTACTAAGAAACCAAGCTTTTAGTGTGGGCAGTGGAGCTATTTGAGAGCCTTACAGAGATCTCATGAAAGTTATGTCCCAAAAGAGAACACGGTTGATAAAAAGGCTATATAACCCACTGAAGACCTTAAAGGAATATTCCACCCAAAAATTATATATTTAATATGTTTCTAACCCCTTGGACATTGTAGTGGTGATCAAGAAAAAATTTTAATCTAATGTTTTTATCCAGAATGGAAAGTAAAATGTTTATGACATAACAGACGTTAATAGTGCCTGTGCTGCACAAAGGCAAACAACGTGAAAAACATCCACAGAAAAAAGAAAAAAAATCTCACATTATTGGTGTCACTTAATCCACACGTTCCTTATCCAGTTGCATGGTCAAAAAGTGCAAAACACATGCTTTTTTGTTAAAATATTGCTAATTATAAACTCCCAGAATTATCAGTACAGATCATAAACAGAAAGGTAGCACTAAATTAAAGCCTTATGGGAAAGTACCACTAAATTTGATATTTCTCGTACCTGCTCCCCAAAAATATCAGATTAGTGGGTTTTAACAAGATATTACACATAGTTTTTCCATTTGTGTGTCTTTTCGTTTTTCTTTTCACACCTAAAGTTTTAATAATATGGTTTAATATGGAATAAAAAGACTAAAATGTACATACTTTTCATTTACAAAAAATGTAAAGATAACAGCTTACATTTGACGTGTGGCTGAGAGGAAGGAATTATCCATTTTAGTAACAACAAATTTTATTGGCTTTGGTAGGTTTCAGTGTAGGGTATATAAAAATATGATAATACGATTTATCTTACCATATTTAATACATAAATGTCTTCACTTTCTGCCCAGTAACTGAAAAATATACACTGCTTAAAACCAAAACAATAAAACTCAAACATTATTATATCACTGCCATGCAAATCTTCTTATATAATATGCTACCATGGCTGCCTGTTTGTCTGTCCAGGATTTTAAATCACCTGTAGCTTGCAAACAGTTTGAAGTATTGATTTGAAATTTGGTACACATATACTACGTGATGTCTACTACTGTATCCACTTTTGGGGTGACGATTGACCTCCAAGGTTATTCCTCTTTTTATTTTATTGTAGAATCGACTTTCTGCAGCCACCAGCAGGCTGTGCGGCACATGCATACAGGCGCCGTTCTCATCCCTACCAACTTCGCCATCACTTCCCCTACCTCTTCATATTTTAAGTCATTCTTGAGGTAGATTGAAGAAATTAAGAAAAACATACTAAGTAATTGCAACACAAACACTGACTTAATCAGTTTTAACACGAAAAGATGCCGATGAAAGAAGAGAAGAAGCGGGATGCTAGGGTTTAGAAAAGAAGAGATCCGCAGGAAGCAGCAAGCACATCAACCTCTGAGCAAACGAATGCTAAACGTACAGAGAAAGAGGATGAAAACCATGAATGCTCAAGTCAAGTGTAGTCACTGCACATTATTGTGCAGTGCGCCGTTACTAATGCCATAATAATGCAGCGTAATTTCATTTGCACAGACTCATTAAAGGTGCTTTTATTACAGCACATGTTTCAAAACAGGTTTGAAATAAAAATCACTTTTCCATGTTTGTAACATTTGCTGTTGTGAGATTGCATCGTTATATGGAGGAAATGTTAGCTGGACAATAGTACCTTCTTGAAGGGTAATATTTATAAGTCAAGTTCAAAGCCAGATTTATTCAAATTTTAAATTTTACAAAGTCCTGATGTTTTAATGTTCCAAATCTTTCCTTTCTTTTTAACTTTATCACAACTTAAAGGATATTTCAGTGAATAAAATATATTATTAATATTATATAATTGAACTTGTCAATTTACAATTTCTATTGCTTTGGAATTCCTGTAAAACAGCCTTCATTCTGTTGTTTTCAAGGCGCGTCACATAACTTATCAGACTTTGCGATTACTTATGCCTGTGTAATAATCCAGAATTTGGCACTGAATTGGACAGCAATGGAAAAATATCCCACATCCCATTCACTCTTCTCCTCTTCCAAGCATGTGTTGTTTGTTCTTTAACTAAATTTTGTACATTTATGCTGTTATAATAATGAAAATTAGCATGATTTCAAAAAAACAAAATGAACAACAGGAATGTAATATTTATTGATTCGATTTCAGCAATTAATTATTCTGTTTCAGCAGTTTGGCTAATTGCGAATCTCCAAGATTATGCACTTCTGTTAACACATTACACATCCTATCACATGTCACATCATTAATGATTTGTGTTCTGCTTCAAAACTTTGCGAGTTGAACCACACAAATGTTTTGGCAATGTGGACATGTCGAAACATTAACTAAATAAAATTTATTTTGGAATTGGAGCATCTCATTGTGTCACCATTGTAGACAGATACATGCAAGGATGGCAAGGGTCCCTGCCTCTGACCTTGTGCACCTTAGGCATCCTCTCCCAGTGACCCTGAACTAGATACGCTGGTGATAAAATGGATAGGATGTTGGACACTCAACTGTAGCCATGTTCACTACAATCACAGGATGAATGTGATGCCTCCATTTATTTATCAGGATTATGCAGGTATTGTATTAAAAGGCAAATAATCTGCCCATCATTACAAGTCCCTCATTCAAATGTGCAATGCTGCAATTTACAACAAATGCAAGAGACAGCAGATTAGTTACATTATCCTGCTCTCAAAGCATGTACACATTTTGCATTTTTTATTTTTGAACCAATTCATCACCAAAGGGATTAAGGTGTTAATAGTGAAAGCTTTTTGCCTTGAAATTGTGGAAGGATTTTAATGCTTCTTGAGGTGTAACTGCAACTGCAACAGCTTCTCTCTTACTCCTGTCTAGTGGGGTTCTGTTTCTCTTTCTTTCTCTGTGCCTTCGTTTGCATATTTTTTCCGTATGTGTGCCACACGTTAAGAACCACTAATACAAACCGTAACAATATTCAGTCACTTGTTAACTCAGTAGGTTAGGGGGCATCACATTTATCTTCTGCTTATAATGAACATTAAACATTAGTTTTACTGATTGGCAGGCAACACAGTCATTATCTTTGACAGCCTTCGGAAAATTACAACATTTATTAAACGTAGAGGATAATGAGAGACTAATTGATTAATTTATTTCTAGTAGAATTTGGTACTGAAATGTGTTATTCTCAGCTTATACCAAAGCCTGCCATCATGTTGGCACAGCAACAAAGCACATCTGTGCAGATTATTTATATAAAAAGTATATGAAAAATACACGAAAAGGGCAAAAAGTAAGCAAGTAAATAGTTAAAGATAGATAAGTTTGCATACAAACAACTTACATATCATCTGTGTCTTAGACTGATAGCCATTGCCAAGGAAACAAGTCTGGTAAAGGAGATGCTTTCTTTGCTGCATGGCTAAAATATTTCCTTGTATGCTGCTGTTGTGAAAGTTTTTCTTGTATCAAAATACAAAGAAATCACTAACAATAAATTTCTCTGAAGAAAGATACAGGGAAAACATTGCTGTGACACATCCATAACATCCAAGCTGGCTTAGGAGAAACTCATTTTCCAAATGTGTTATTTGCATCTGGATAGCTGAAAAAAGAGCCTCTGAATAACCAGTAACTCTATTAGTCAAAACATAAGGCCTCCTCAGAATGCCTACTAATAATGGGCAATTAGTTTAATTGACCTACTTGAAATTTGCTGGGTATAAATGAATGTGAGTGTGTGACATGTATTTGAATGGCATCCAGTCAGATATTGATATATAGCTAGGACAGATCATGGCAGCCTGTGATCACAAAAAAGAATGAGTCGGTTTTAAAAATGTGGTTGAAACTGTACACATTTAAGATAATATGCTACTAGTATTATGTGGTGTAAAATGAAAGAAAGAAGACATATAAAGATTTGGGGTAGCTTGGTAACCCCATATAATTTGACAGTTGAGAAAAATAAACTCGCAATTAGTTTTGGTGATGTCTTTAGAAACATGAGTTCAAATAGACCTGAAGCAGCTACGTAACTGGTTTGCCGGTTTATGATGAAAGATGATAGGAAGGACAGACACCGGCAATGATAGTCAGTGATGGTAGGGTTGTCAATCGCCCGGTCTGCAGAGAGAGAAAGGATAAGAGAACAGTCTCAACCCTTGGCTCAGTGGGTAATTACATTTACTAAAGCATGTAAGATGTCTCCTGTGCGCACGTATATGACAGTGGTTATTTGTCATCTAGCGAAGCTAAACCATTTCCACAGAACATAGTAACTGATCCCTTTATTAATTGCACTATTATCAATTACTTAGCATTCAATTGTAAAACTGTTAGAAATTTAATTATTGTTTTTTAGTAGAACATTATTAGAACTGCATCATCATTGCCATATGTAGATGACAGTGGACGTATATCATGCTCATAATTAATGCCAAATGTATAAAAAGCAGAATTTTATTAACAAAAAAAAGTCCAAGGAAAGAGATATACAAAAAGAAAGTACAAAGTATAAGTCAAAAAAACAAACTAACAGTTTTTTGAACCCCTGTCTGACTTTTCCACAAGATAATACAAATTGACTCTACTTTTCACACTAACTGCATCTGTACCCTTCACTCTTTCCTCTGGTTTCTTTTTCTAGACACCAGTCAAGCCTTTGAATTTCCCTAGATAACTAACTCCAACCTTTCCAAGCTTCTTGATGAACACTTTTAAGTCAATTCCAGAAATGATTGGTGTGGGGAATGAACTCTACAGCTCATGGATTAATTCTTCTAAAATGCCCTTAGTGACCCGATAAGTTCCTGAACCACAGCTTCTGAAGTGCTAGACAGCCACTAAGGATGGCACAACTTAAGTTCACAAGACAAAATCACTCAGTTGTGCATTGATAAATACGCACAGCAATATATGCTCTCACATTCAAGGTATCTCCTTACCTTTTCTATCAGATATTTACAATTCATATTTTCTAGAATATATGCAAAACAGTCTTCCCTGTGGTAAAGCTAATGGATTGTTTTTTTTTCTGCAAACAGTCACTGTGGTAAAAAGAGCAGGAGATTATTTTTGTATACACTTAACAAACACAAATAAAAAAAAAAAATAAAAAAAGGTTCTCCTGCCTGTTAAAATATTATTAGCTTTAAGTGTTGCACCTTGCAATAACATGTGTGATGCTTTTGAAGATCTTGCAGATGCTTCTCCTTCAGAGCTAAAGGTGTCTAAATCGAGACATGTCCAGATTAATCTCCACCTGCTATAATTAATACCAACATATGGATGAGTGCCGCCATTATAATTTTTGCAAGAGATTCTAAATAATGTCACATCATAAATTGCACAGTACAAGTATTATTTTATTTAGATGGTTTTCTGTTTTCTCTTAATTTGTGCCTCATGTTTCCTTTCATGTTGTATGTTTTGTTTTACCAGTTCTGTTTGTGGTTCTAAAAATTGAGTAGTCCAGAAAAACCCTTGAAGTTACACGGTATCGTGTGTTCTGTATTTTTTTGAAAAGTGTTCCTCCATGAGTTATATATTATACTTTATCATTTTTCTTTTTTAATTTGTCATATGTTTATGAAAAAATCTTTCAGGTAAATAAAGCTGTTTTTTCAGTGGTAAAATAACTGAAACTGAAAAACACATAGTAATTGCATTTATGTGTAGTGTATATGGGATGGAGAAATTATTACAGAGGGAAGCTTTTCTTACTTTAAATATTTAAATATTGTTGAGCACATTTGTTGCAAAGTGTAGTTCTCTGTGCCATCACCAATACACAAGTCCACTATAATAGTTAACAGGAGGTCAGGAATCAGTTAACCGGCTTACCTGCTGCCATTTGCTGAAGAAAGGACTCCAATTACATTATCTGTCCCCCACACTCCTTCCTCTGTTCGAACGTATCAGGTCAGATACTTCATCTTTGCAGAGTGTGCGTCAAACCTGTTAAACAAAGAGCCAAATAGCATTTCAGTGTTCTAAGGAAGCATACCACCCCCAGTTGTTCACTCTGAATAAGTATGGGGGGCACAGGACCTTCTGTTAGTGATAGCCCAGTGTCAACAGCAAGTACACTAAAGTTGCAAATGGAAGGGCACACTCCCAGGACATCCTATAACCTGATTTCTATCCTGTACCTTAAGAAAATGCCTGCAGCACCAGTCCAGGTTGGGCTCTCTGTTAGATGCTATTAAATACTGTTATGCATTTTTTTAATATGTTTGAAAACATATTCTTCTCAACATAGACATATTCTATTCTGCATATTCTTCTCAATGCAGTAGCTATAAATGTACACCATGGCAAATCTGTGATTCATCTATCCATTTAATTTCTACAATTAATGTATTACATTGCTAATAGCAGCTTTGAAAAACAATAAATTAATATTAAATATCGGTGATAAAATATACAAAAATACTGATTACAACATTATAATATGCCAATTTGTATATAGGTATTGCTACTTGGTTCACAATGACATTACTTCTATGATTTTTCTCTTTCAAGTTTTGACGGACAGAATGCATATGTGTCCTATTGTATGCGGCTTAATAAAAAAAATGAATTAGAAACAAAAGCCACCTTTATAGATTAGATAAGACTTTTTTGCAGATAAAATAGATATGTATTCAAATGTACTAGACACTGCACTTAAAAGCAATCAAAAAAAAGAATAATGTTGTATGGCATTGGAAAGAGTTACATGATGAATAATTTGATATTGTATCTGCTTTCTGCAATCTCTTTCTTTCATACGCTACACTGATTTTTTCAGAAAAACAATTTTATCACTGCTGTATAATATTC
Organism: Erpetoichthys calabaricus; assembly: GCF_900747795.2. Taxonomy (NCBI): domain Eukaryota; kingdom Metazoa; phylum Chordata; class Cladistia; order Polypteriformes; family Polypteridae; genus Erpetoichthys; species Erpetoichthys calabaricus. The sequence goes on from NC_041402.2 coordinate 54,230,243, forward strand.
CAAAGACTAGAAGAAACTATTTAAGTTTCATTGCATGTGGGGTCTTTAATCTTAACTGATTGTAGCCTTTGCATCTTTCTGTACAAAATGCATTGTTTTAAATATGCAAATAAGCATATTTTCTGCAAGAGAAATGTTTTGCTAGTAATTTACACAGATATACCTTATTAGAAGGAACACTGATAAGATGAATTCACAGCAGTCTGATGAGGGCTTAAATTATCAGGCTATGAGGCAAAGAATCAGATGCATTTTTAATTCTGTTTTACAGATTTGCAGTGTTTCAGAACCATGTAATGACTTGTATACATTTAGAGAAAGAAACAATATACAGCTTCCTACAGTACAAAGTGGCCTGAAAATTATTAAGAACTCATCCTTTCATGGACTAGACCTTTGATTTAAATAATCTAACACATTCCTCTATCCAAAATGCAAAAATATAGAAAAATAATACATAATAACCAAATTACATTGTTTTTAAGTATTTATTTACTTGGCATAGTCCTTTTTTGAATCACCTCTGGCACTTATAATAGAAGGTAAACTATGGGAATAAGTTTCTATCAATTTTTCACACTTTGATAGAACCCAATTTGTCTGTATCTCCTATCCAAATGGCTCTTGCTGTGTTAAGTTAGTTGGACAGCAGTGATGGACAGCAATTTGAAGGTGTTGCTATAGATTTTCAGTAAAATTGAGGTCAGGATTCTGACTAGGAGGCCACTAAAGAACATCTATTTGCTTCATTTTAAACTACTGGCTGTGTATTTTTTATCATAGTCCAGGTTAAACTTCATCACACCTTTAATTTATTGATGGAAAAATCCAAACTCCAAAAATATGCTCAATTTTTCTTTCCCTCAATATATATTACAGCTAGTTCTTGATGCCTTGACTAAACATTACAGAAAGTAGAACATGGGCATGTTCCTTTACATGTCCTATAATCTTTGATTTTCTATGCTGTTCTGGAAATATCATTTCAGGAAAGGCCCTCTGAATAAACAAACTAATTTAAAGGGCAAGCTCAGTTATGGGGCACACTCTAGACCCCCTGAAGTAGTAGCAAAGCAGAGAATTAAAACAAAATTTAAATGCTATTATGAGCAATACTGTGCATCCTCTGTGACGCACTAACATTGACTACTTTCAGCCAACGCATTATTAAGCAGAAGTGTGTCGAGAAACCCAACTAGAGCTCCCTTATTTTTGGTGCGCTGTATTTTTTCATGACCTTTTTGGGGTCAGAACGCTGAGTCAACACCTCTGGAGCAATTTTCAGGTTAAGGGCCTTTAAATTTACAATACCTCCAACTGCAGCCCCTGATGTCATTAATTCCTTTAGAGCCATAACTGAATCTGCAGTATCTTAAATTGCAAGTGAAGGATGGCCATATTTAGGTATCATTATGGGAATTTCAGACTTTTTCGTCTTCTGTACACTAAACTGTTACAAGGAGAACCACAGAATGCATTCCTTAAAAGCAGTTTTCTTTATTTTGAAACCCTTAGCACTAGAATTACCAAATCCCAGTCCACCTTAAATCATTTCACACCTCTCCATCAGCATCTTTTGTGTTGTAAATGTGTCGATCAGCGCAAGCAGCAAGCAGCCTGGTATTCCATCCCCCATGCCCACCTCCACAGTTCAATTTACAAAGAAGGTTTTCAGTGCTCAGTGTTTATCTTGGAGTGAAGTACCTGGAGTTGCATAGGGTAAATAATACATCACCATTTGGAATACATAAATTTCATGTGTGTTTTGTGTCGCTACAACAGAAATGTTTTTCATGTTTTAGTAATAATTAACAAAATGTAGACATGAAGTTTATAATGTGTGAAGCCTGAAGTCCAAATTTTAAATGAACACTTTCACAAAAGGTACAAGTATAGCAAAACAAGTGCACATTTATTCAAGAATATAACCGAAGAAAAAGAAAGAAGGTTTACCGTAGGCTGCTGATACAACAATCAAGAGGTCACGAGTTCAGTATCAGCTGCTTCACAAATTTACCATTTTGAGTAGTGAGCTCCTCTTATTGTTAATATTATACAATAAAAACATACATTTGATTTGCGTGTGTAACAGCCGGTGTAAATTTATGGTACATTCACACCCCCACAACCCCCCCCACCACCACCACCCCCCGATCTGACGCCATTTTCAGATAAAGACGTGATATAACAAACAAACTTGTTTTGTTATACCACCACTTTATTTGAAATTAGTGTCAGATCTTGTGCATGAACAAGACTGGGACTGGGAAAATGGTGGACGTGGGTGTGAGTGGTGTGCGTGACTATGAATGATTGTGGATGTGAATTTTTTTTTTTCAGTTTTATTCTTGAGTGTTTCTGCTTACGCTGAATTAGTATGCACTTTCTGGTCAATTATGTCAAAGCCACACTGACAAAAAATAGAGACATTCATTTTATGACCTGTATACTACATTTCGGAAAACATTGTTGCACTAATGCAACATTATATTCATTCGCATACCTTCATGTGGTTTTTTTTGACCGCGTGTTTTTTTTTTTTTTTTTCCAATATTGCCCAGTCTCCAAATTTTGGTGCATGGTGGTGTTTCTTTTGTACTCCAGGAGATGCAGAGGACAGAATAGTAGAGACAGGTCAGTTCCGCGCTATATATAATCATCAAATTCAAATGTTAACAGAGTTAGAAAGAGAAAAAAAATATATATATATTTTTAGCATGTAGTGTTCATCAACAAATGATGAGGTAATGTACTGTATTTCAATAAATGCAGGCTTGTACTTAAAAGAGAATGGGTGCTTTTTAATCTGACAGTTTCCATGTTTCATTTTGTGAAATTGTACAAAGTTTATGACATCTGATTGAAAACAGTGCAAAAGGTTTGTAGATCACTGAGTAAAAAATCCTAGTTTAATCTCTTTCAAATTAAACATCTGAGACAAAAATTGATGGAGGTGAACAATTTTAGTACAGCAGTAGGAGTTCCCACAGACAAATCAAGAATAACAAACTCAGTAAACAGGTTTTGCATGCATCTAAATAAGCATAATTACAGTATTTTTTTTGCTAAATCAATTTCCTTGTAAACAGCACCTTTCTTTAACACTTAACTGTAACTGGGATTCAAGTTTGTTTCTCAGTAAAGTATCAAAAACCATTGCTGTACTGCATCTTACTAATCAATTAGTATGTTTTGAATATTTACTTCTTTCAGAGAATGTAATCGGTGAGTGTGTTGTTACTTTCCATTAATTCTATAACCTTGTAATCTTAAATAATAATTAATTTGACTTCTTCCCTAAAACTGATAGCTACTACACCCTTATAACTGCAATAAGGAGTGTTTGCCATCTTTAGATACATTTTTTGGTGAAATATTTAATGGGGGAATCAAATTTTATGAGCATGGTCATGAGGAACATGAAATATTTCAGTTACGTTAAGATTTTTCTAAAGTTTTAATTAAAGTGATATGAATGTTTATTTCTAAAATGTCAAAAATAATAACTGCAATATAATGAAGTAGCTGGTGTGGTATCATTTTTCAGCACATGTACACTAATGGTATTGCTTTTTGACCATGAATCAATGTAATGGTTTAGGGTTTAGCATAGCTGATATTACAGTCAATAACCTTCCTGTGACTTGATACACTGTGTGCCCTATTTAGACTACATTCTGCTCCTGGAATAGAAGAAGACACACATTGTGTCTTTTCATTTTAATATTACCATATATTCTGAGAGGCAAGTTTAGCCTTCTGTCTTTCTTAAAAAGGTTTTTAATTTATTAGATATTTGTTTATTTTTTGCATAGTTGGTAATGAAAAGTCCTTTTTCTAACTTTAAAAACTTTGGTAGAAACATGTTTCTTGCATCTGACCTCAGGATACAGGATTAAAATAATAAACAAAACAATTTAGGTAAGAAGAGGTGAAGTGCTACCAATCATTCTTATTAGAAACGCCAAAAAGTTCACAAGCTGTTATACCTAAAATCAGGTCTGTGTGCTTTCCCACTATGCCATTTTTTCTTCTGTACCAAAAATGGTAGTTTTCTGTGGTCACTACAATTAAATTCTACTGATTAATACCTGCCTAAACTTGTTTTCATGACAGGACATACTGTATTTGTGTGTTAAGAATTAGTCAACCTTAATATCTGAACTTGTCATAAGGAGCTAATGACTAGGCAGACAAATCTAAAGTAGAAAGCAAGTCCCTGAGGAGCACTAAAATGCCTCCTGTATATTCCCTTGATGATGGTGCTTATGAGAATACCTAAACATAAATAGCTTTACTGAGGAGGGTCCCTGAATCTAGAGTGCCTATAAAATAGCATACAACATTAAATCACAGTGGATTCAGTTTGGCTTTTTTGAAATTGATCAATAGAAACAAACTATTATCAAAATGAAACAGATCTCTGAAAATGAATTATAAAAATAATATAAAACTAATTGTCCAAGTGCTCTCCTTCTTCAAGTTAGTATTTATTAGATGTTAGGCATGACAGCCTTGAGTCCGTGTACACAGATCTGCATCAGCTTTGCAAATATTTCAGTTCTGAAACTACAGTTTTTCTTCAGTTCTTCTTTGCAAAGCTACTTAAGCTCTGTCAAGTTTTATGGGTATCGTGGGTGAACATCCTTTTGAAAATACAGCCACAAGTTCTCAATTGAACTGAGCTCAGGATTCTGACTTGGCTAATTGAGGACATTCACATTGTTAATTTTAAGTCATTCCTTTGTAGTTCTCACGTTACCCTTGAAGTGGTCTTGCTGGAGCACAAATCTTCTACCAAGGTGCAGATTTCTTGCGGGCTGCATGAAGTTTTCCTTGTGGATTTCAACATATTTTGCTGCATTCATTTTACCATCTACCCTCAGAAGCCTTCTACAGCCTGCTGTAGAGAGGTATCCCAACAGCACAGTGCTGGCACCACTGTGATTCTTGATGAGGAATTGTGTGCAGTGTTCAAAAGTGGCACGTAGAATGGTGGACAAAAACCTCAATTTTGGTCTCATTAGACTAGAAAACCTTCTTCCAGCTGACTTCAGAGTTTTCCATATACTGTACCTTCTAGCAAGCTCAAGCTGAGATGTCATCTTTTTTTTTTTTTTAACAGTGGTTTTCTCTTTGCCATTTTACCATAAGGTGTATGCATAGCCTTTCCAATCTGTAACTTGTAACTGCTTCAGAGTTATCATAGTTTTGTTGGAGGTCTCCCTCACTAGTTATCTTCTTGCATAATCACCTGTTTTTTTGTTGACTGTCTGCTCTAGGCAGATTTACAGCTGTGCCATACAGTTTTAATTTCTTAATAATTGATTTAACTGGAATCCAAGTGATATTCAGTGACGTGGATATTTTCTTTATCTGTCCCTTGGCTTTTCAATCACCTTTTAACAGGGCTGCTTGTTCTATTGTCTTCATTGTGATTTTTAATATTATTAAAAAGATGTCGATTGAAATTACTGTCTGCATTGGGGGTCTATAGCATACTCCTAAAATAAGGCCTCTATCCCTAATGTTTTCTAGATAAATCCATACATCCACACTAAGATGTGGCTCATCATCCAACTGAGGAAAACTTTTTCCTAAAAAATGTGTAGCCATCTATGATCTAATCATCCCTATCCTTATTTAACCAGGTTTCAGTTATTGCTGTAATATCATAATTATTCTCAGCTACGTATAACTCCAGCTCACTTGTTTAAGTTTTGATACTTCACACAATAAAGCAAGTTATTTTTAATGTGCTATGATTTTACTTTTTCGTTTAAACTTTTGGCTGGTCTCCATTGAACTTATTCTGTCACTTTTAAAACTAATTGGCCTCACCAATCATGATTAAGTGTGTCATATTAAAGAGGGTGAATACTTACATAGCCCATTATTTTGTGTTCTATATTTGCAATATTTTTAAACAATTTTGAAGAGATCTGTTACTCTACTCTACTGTACTGATAAGATACTTTTACATTAAAAAAGTCCGAAAATGATGAACTGATGGGATAAGATTTTAAATTTAGGAATGGTTGAGTAACAGTGAATCAAGCTAAAAAGTTTTTTACATACAGTGCAGTACAGGAACATCTGAAGTTTGGAATTGATAGGAAATAAAATCTTCTGCATTGGGTTAATAAAGAGTTGAAAAAGAAGCTGCAAAGGAAAAAACACCTGAACAAGGCACATAAGACTGATAACTGCAATGCAAATCATAGGGTGAGAGCATGAGGGCAACCATTAAAGAGGATTTTAGAAAAGCTAAAAGGCAATTAGACAGAAACATAGCAGATAAGGTAAAAGATGACACAAAGAGATCCTTTCAGTATTTTAGTAGTAAAAGAATAGTCAAGGAAGAAGTGAAGTGAATCAGAAATAATAAAGGGGAATTAAAGTTCACTGACAGTGAAATAGCAAATACTCTAAACTGGCATTTTTCTGAAGTTTTCACATGTGAGGAAGTGTATAACCTCCCAGCTGTAAAAGGGGCTACCAAGGAGGTACTGAGTGATTTGGAAATTGTAGAGGGAGAAGTACTGCTTAGATTAAATAGGCTGAAATCAAACAAATCACCAGGACAAGGTAATATTTATCCTCATATTTTTAAGGAGGTTAGAGAATGCATATATAAAGTTATTGTGCAAATTTTTAGGACGTCACTGCGCACAGGGAAAATTCAGAAAGACTGGAAATGTATTCCATTATATAAAAAGAGTGATCCGGTATATTCAAGTAACTATAGGCCAGTAAACTTAATGCGCATCAAAGTTAAACTAATGGGAGGAATTATTAAGGAAAATATTGAGCAACACATGGCAAGAACAGGAGTTTTGCTGAACAGTCAGCATGGGTTCAGAAGAGAGAGGTTGTGTTTTACTAATGTGCTGAAATTTTATGATGAGGCAACAAAAGAATATGATTGGAGTGGTGAATATGATATTATTTAACTTGACTTTCAGAAAGCATTTGATAAGGTACCACATGAGAGCAAAAAAACTAATAGAAGTGGGAGTTCAGGGTGTTGTGTGTAGAAGGGTGCAAAGTTGGCTCAGACACAGGAAGCAGAGGGTTATGATGTGAGGAATTTTGTCAGAATTGGGTGATGTTAAGAATTATTCCTCTGTAGTTAGCGTTAGGGCCTCTCCTATTTTTAACGTATATAAATTATTTAAACAGGAATATAAATAACAAGCTGGTTAAGTTTGCAGATGATAACGTGGTAGGTGGACTGTCAGATAATCTGGAATCCTTTAAATCATTACATAGGGACTTTGTGGCAGATGAATTTTATTGTAAGTAAATGTAAATTGTAACATGTAGGAAGTAAAAATCTGAGGTTTGATTCCACAAAGGGATGTCTGAAAATTGAAAGCACTACTTTATGAAAGGGATGTAGGAGTCATAGTGGACTTTACATTATCAACTTCCCGACAGTGTTCAGAAGCCATTAAGAAGGCTAAAAGAATGTTAAGTTATATGGCACAATTTGTAGAGTACAATTCCAAGGAGGTTATGTTCAATCTTTTGTGAGCAGGGGGGCTGAACACACCCCTAGAAGACATGGATGCTCCTCAAAAACACCCTCTTAAATGCTGACAGTCTACCTTCACATTGCTCCCTTACTTGCTGGACTGGTGTGGCTGTTCTGTCACGTGATAGCGCTTTGAGTACTGAGAAAAGCGCTATATAAATGTAATGAATTATTATTATTATTATTATTATATGCTTCTTGCGCAGCACTTCGCATACTTAAAAGCCTGAACAGCAAGCAAGGCATCCCCAGACAAAAAGGGGGTGACGATAACAGCCCCATACTCAAAAGCTAAAACAAACAACTCTGTGTCACCTGAAGGACCCGCCTTCATCAGCAGATCCTTAGGATTAGCAGGAGGAGCAGGAGACAGATCATCCTCTGGGTCGGGAGGAAGGAGAACATTTTGAGCGAATCGAAACAACTCCTCAGCATTCATCTGTGCAACCACTCCTGGTAACCACTTGTCATGCGGAGGGGGTGTGAGCAGGGGGGCTGAATGCTCCCCTAGAAGACATGGACGCTCCTCAAAAACCCCCTCTTAAGCCCTTCTCATTGCTCCCTTACTTGCTGGACTGGTGTGGCTGCTCTGTCACATGATATCCTTCTCGCGCAGTGCTTCAATTACTTAAAAGCCTGAACAGCACCTGTCCTTTTTGGCTGATTGCTTGTCTCTCTCTCCTCCTCCAGACATCCACTGCTCCTGCTTTGGGTCCCGCTCCTGATGCACACCCCTTTTTAAAGAGAGAAATGTTTGTTTGAAGTGTTTGAATAAAGTTCCTGCCTCTACAATCTCCTGTGTTTCTGTGCCAATCTGTGACCCAAGCATGACACTTTATAATGCACTAGTGAGTCCTAATCTGTAGTACTCTGTACAGTTTGGTCTCCAGACTACAAAAAGGACATAGTAGTGGTGGAAAATGTCCAGAAAAGAATGACTAGACTAATTTTATGGCCATAGGGGATGATTAATGAGGAAAGAGCTGAACCTTTTCAGTTAAACAAAAGAAGAATAAGAGGAAGTGTGATTGAAGTTTTTAAAATTATGAAGGGAATTAGTACAGTGGATGAAGGCTGTTACTTTAAAATCATTCAACAAATAACATGAGAACACAGTTGGAAACTTGTTATGGGTATATTTTGCTTCACACTGACACCCACAGACACATGGAAAAGTTGCAAAGTAGGACTATGGGGACTTTCAAAGCTAGACTTGATGTTATTTTGGAATAATTAATTGGTTAGGGTTGGCCAGCATTATTGGGCTGAATCACCTGTTTTCACCTAAGCTTTTCTAACATTCTAATGTTCTAATGTCCTGTCTCTACTATTTGACTAGTTGTGCCATTTTGTCACGTCATAGTTATTTAAAAAGGTGGTGTGCATTCCTAAAATTCCTGCTTTGCTGCCATTATTTTGAATTATTTCTATAGATTTGTGAAATTCTCCTACAGTGGTGCGAGAAGAATTTAATATTGGAACATTTATGTTGTATTTTGACTTTGTTTTTGTATATTTGCGTATTGAGTTATTTTATTCTGGTTACTGTGTTTCCTGGTATTTAGACATCTTGCCTACCACTCAGGTTCAATTTTGTCTATTTCTACTCGGTTCTTTTATCACCTGGTTATATTCACTACCATTTCAGGGCACATTCTTTCCCTAAGAGTTCCTAATGCAAAGAATTAGTGCCAGTGATCATCTGTATTGTTACTCTGTTATTTGATTTCAGGAGCCATACAGACTATTGTGTTGTGGCCAATCAATTTGTTTTCCACAAAACAATGAAATTGTTTACAATTGTGGTTCTTTTTTGAATTTTTGGAGCAGTCAAGCACAAGCTGATATTCTTTAAAAAACGTACACAAAAGACAAAGGCAAGCAAGCGCCTAAAAACATACACTCTTCAGCATTGCAGGCTGTGCAGATTGCATAACATGGCAACTTATTACACTTACACTAGCCAACTGTAGCACCATCTTGTTAAGAACACCTCATGGAGGCCAGAATACTAGATATTTCTACAAGACGCCTGTGAGATGTTCATGCCTGTGCCTCGGCACAGATGCTGCTTGCAGGATGTAGTTTGCCAACCACTGTTTTAGAGTACAGTTGTACCATAAGTAGAACTATATATACAGGTGTGAAATGAGACAGAATCATCTGAGGTTGCAGAAAGGCTTGAAGAGTGAATTACACCCCCAGACAATAGGATAGAGTGATCCACGCCGTACTCCTTTCATCAGATGTGTGAAACTAAAAGTGTTTAGAATGCCATGATATATGTCCATATACATAAAGGAAAGAGATTTAAGTCATTCCATGTGATATCAGTCACTAGTATCTACCTCATAGAATAGACTATCAAAGGTTTAAAGTACTACTTATTCAGCTTGTATATTTTCTCAAAAGTTATTGAATCAATTATCAATGGAATAGTAAACTCCACGTGAACGAATCTACAGCCTAGTTGCTGAAAGTGCTAACATCTCCAAATACTCCTGTATACTGTGCTACACACATCACACATGCCTACTGGTAATGGGCCATGTTTCTGCTTTATATTTAACTGCAACATTTTGTAGCTTTTAGGTCAACCCATATTGCTACTTTAGGTAATAAATATGGTGTTCTGTTTAGAATTTGTGGTCTAATCATAAATATTAGATATGATTATGTTTGCTTTTCAAAATTACCTCTTCATTCTGTACATTCGTATAATTTTGACTTACACTTGTCACCTGGTAGTGAAAATGGGCAAGTATGTTAAAACAAAAAGCTGACAGTTTTTTTTTTTGTCATGGGATGTCACATAAGGTGTACATATTAACAATATTAAACACATTTTTTTTACAGAAAAATGTTTTCTTGAGCATTTGATACGATGAATAACTATCTTAATACCTCCAGGAAACTGGTCTTTTAAATATGTAATACTGAAATTATTTTTAATATTTTGTTTCGCAGTTGGTATATTTGGGCTTTTGTCAGTGGTCTAATAATGATCCAAGGCCTCTCTATATGAACATTATCCTAAAAACTGCAAAAAGAAATAAGTGTACTGTGTGAACAACCACTGAAATATAAGAACTTCAAGTCCAGTCACAAAAAGCATTCAACTCAAAATTAAATTGGAGTCTAAGATTTTACAATATCATGACAAAGTAAAGAAATATGTATTTTCAATATTAAAGGACATTTATATTAATGTAACCTTATGAAAAAGAAATTGATCAAACATAAAAAAAATTATGAATAAATAATGTATTGCATATTATAACCTTCTGTTAAAATAATGACATTATCAAAACATGTTTTGGAATTAGGCATTATAAGTCCTTAAATCTGGAAAAAATCATGGATTTCTCAGCAACGGAACAGTCGATTTCTGGTGTCTTGACTGTGAATTCATGGCATTTAATTGATGCCAAACAGTCGTCATGGTGCATTTTCTTGTCACTTGTATGGTCTTGCAATTTCCACTTCCAAAGAGTGTTGAATTTGTAACAATTTTCAATATTATTTGATTGTCTTCTTTTTGGATTTTTCTGAGCTATAAGACTGTCCAAAATAAGAAAGATATATGCAATGCATGTAAAAATGAAATAAAAAAATGCTGTAAAAAGCCTGAGGTCCTAGAAACTATTGAAATGGTTAGAAAAAAAATTGAAATGTAGAGATGTCAGGTAATTGAAAGGAACTACTCTGGGTATCTCTCTCCTAGGAGGTTTCGTTTTGCCGATGTGTTCGCCTTGCTTGTGCATTAGCGTCAGGAGGAAAAGTAAAAGGGATTCTGTTTTGCCAATGTGCTCGCCACGCTTCTGCAATAGCGGCTAAGTGAGTTTCTCTCTCTTTGGATGTTTCATTTTGCTGATGTGCTGGCCTCACTTGCGTATCCTCTGAGGTGGAGCCCTTAGCCCGACTCCACCTCTCACTTCCAGGCTGGACAGACAGACACACACACACACACTTCCACGTGTAGACGTTTATATATAAGATATTTTTAATTTTTGTTATGATTTTTTAAAATAACTTGGATCAATTCTAATCATTCTACAAATGGAAATGATTGAGAATGACTCTTTACAATATGTCCCTTGATGTTTTAGTACAAGTTTATTTTTTATAATTTTCTAATCCCCTTCCTCACATCAGTGAAATTGTGATTATCTATTTGCACATCTGTGTAGGAATTTCACAGGTAATTACTGGGTTTAAACCGTTACTGCACATATGCAAAACCAGGCTCAACTATAACCTCCCCCTTGAAACAGATAAGGAATACCATCTCTAATCGTATGGGAGTCAAGAATATTTTAAATCTCCTATTTGTAAATACTTCCAACCAAAACCATGGTGGTGAAGAAACCATGAACTTTACTTGTAACACATGAAACATTTTTTTTCTCAGTTGAACTGTTATTCTGTGTCCATAGAATTTTCCAGCAATGTCAGAGCTTTGTTTCTGACAGAAAATTTTGTCTATAAGTGAATTATTTGACCTATACCACAGCCTCTCAAGAAATATAATATCATTTACTCAGCAGGCATATGGAGGAAAATTGTTATTTTTTTAGATTGCTTGGCTGAATTGTAAAACATATCATTGTACTCATCAGACAGGAATTTATATGAAAATAATATACAGATGAGTAAGCGATGAACAATGTTTTATTGTGTTATCAGATCACCTAACATGAAAGGTACCAACTAACCTCTTAGGTAGTTCTCTGAATGAGGGATAAATAAAAGCTCAAAACCAGCCATATACTTGTCACTTTTTACCTCTTACATTCCTCACTGTACGCATCATGCCCTGTGTATTCAAATGGCAGACTGCTTGTCTTTTGTGTCCACACCTTTACTTCTGGCTTGTTTTACCAACAGCATCCTCAAGTGCCCTTAAGGTACTGCAGCTAGAGAAGGATGGACGACCCAGCAGTCCACAGCGCTAGTAATAATTAAACAAAAGCATTGCCTTTTAAGCTTTTATTTGTAAACTATACTTATTTGCATTAAAACTAGTAACAGCATTTATAAAAATGCACACAATCTTACAACCTGGGTGCTTTAAATCTTTGTGTAGTTCAAGCAGAAGTAATAAAATGCTGATGACCATTCCACTCGGAGGTGATTTCTTTTCTTTTCTTTCTTTTTTTTTAAATTTTATTGATTTTATTAAAATCAAATAATATTCCATACAAATAATTCCGGTTTTAGAGAAAAAAATGGTTCAAATCAAATCAACTCCCACCCCTGAGAAAGAGAGCTAGGCAAGCAGAGTAAAACTTTAAGCTAGTAAAAATAAGTAAATAGATAAATTAATAAATTAATAAAGATAAATGGAGTAAAAGATGGGAGAGAACCTGCTTCCTCAATTTAAACGCTTATTCTAAAATGTTATTGACTAGATCCTGCCAGGTTATGAAAAAGTTTTGTACAGATCCTCCGAGTGAGAATTTGATTTTTTCCAGTTCCAAACAGTATATAACATCAGTTACCCACTGACTTAGAATAGGAGAGTTAGGATTCTTCCAGTTGAGCAAGATAAGTCTACGTGCTAATAGTGCAGTAAAGGCAATTACAGTTTGTTTGTCCTTCTCCACTTTAAGCCTATCTGGAAGTACACCAAACACAGCTGTTAATGGCTTAGGAGGGATTGTGACACCCAGGCTGTCTGAAAGGCATTTAAAGATTTTGGTCCAGAATGATGTTAATTTGGTGCAGGCCTAAAACATGTGGCCTAGTGAGGCTAGAAGTTGATTGCAACGTTCGCAGGTTGGATCTTGCCCTGGAAACATTTTGGACAATTATAAATGAGAGAGATGCGCTTGATATATAATTTTGAGTTGAATAATTGTATGCTTTCCACATATGGTTCTCAAGTGAATTCTGTGCATTGCTACTTTCGACTCCCTTTCTGAGATGTTGAGTGAGAGATCCCTTTCCCACTGTACTCTTGAATCTTTGAAAGGGAAGGACTGTAAAATGGTTTTATATATTACGGAAATACTGAGTCCTCAAGATTGAACAATATTTTTTCCGGCGTAGAGGTAGGTGGGAGGTGAGGAAAATTGGGCAAGTTCTGTTTAACAAATGATTTCTTGATGATTTATGTATTCTCGAGCAAATCAAGGATATAGCGAGAGAGAGAGAGAGAGAGAGAGAGAGAAAAAGAACCGTTTTCAAAACAGCAGCTTTTCCTCCGGTATCAGCTCCCGCCTGCTGACCAAAGCCAGATAAAAAAGCACACTGTTAGCAGAACATGTTGATGCTATGTTTTACACTTTCTCACAACACAGTGAATGCTCTGGACATTGTTACCAAAGCTCAAGGTTAGTTCTGTCATCAAAGTAAGTAGAAATATGCAATGAAAATAAAAAGAAGCAAAAGGCCCCTTAGCTGAACTGTTTAAAGTATCTCCTATACAGTCAATAAAACAAAACACTGCCACACAACATTTGATATCTAATGTGTCTACCTACACCTGACGTGAAAGAGTACACTCTGAATATCAGTGAATGAAGGCAGAAGGAAATGTTCCTTTAAGGTAATTAAATGCTCAAAAAAAAGCTGAACCACTTCACTACAATCGAAAACAAACAACTATTATTTAAATCACACCATTTGTGTTGTGAACCTCCTGAAATGTCAAAAAGGTATACATTCTATTAATACACAAAAAGAGTCTGGAATAATATTTCATAAATTAACACACTTGAGTTTTCAGAAAACTACTGAACCACAAAAAATAAGCAGTATATTCAGTGAATATTGTAAGACACTGTTCAGAATACAAAAAGAGAGGCTTAAATAAACAGGATTCTTAATAATACAGAGCTACTAAAAGCCTAGGATGTCTGCAAAAAGGAGCAGGATTAACCACTGACACCTTCCAAAATCTTGGAAGCCATGAAATCCTTACAAAATGGCCCGGATTGATACCCACCAGAATTTAATAAAAATTATTCTCCTGAAATCTATCACCGTCAATGCTTTTCTAAAAGCTGATGTTAAGGTTCTAGCTACATCTCTTTTAAAAAGAATTTAGAAAGTATTACACTCCACAATTTCACATGATCAAACAGGATTTCTCCAAAGCAGACAGTCATTAACGTAACACTTCATCTTTATTTGAATTCCCTGAGGTCTCTCTATCTCTGGTTCTTACAAGGCATTTACTAGTTGTCAGGTGTTAATTTTGTTTTGACTTTTTACACATTTATGCATTTTATTTTTACTCTTTCAATAATTTTTATATTTTGGAATTGTATTGATATTTCGTAGCATGGGTTCATGGGTACAGCTATTTTGGGTATTGGTAACAGGACTTTTGCTAATCATGTGATGAACACTGTGACAAGCAATGTCATCATGTCAAGGATATTTAAGATGCTGGCTCTATGACCTAGTTTTTGAATTCAATCTGTTAAAGAATATCTACTTAGTGGTTTAAGATTTTGTAAAGATTCTGGTTACTTTTTTGGTTTTGACTTTCTAGCGTTTTTCTTACTTTGGTTTTACTTATAATTTTTAAGTTTTAATGATTGATATTTTTGACTCCCTTGTGATACAGTAATCCCTCGCTATATCGCGCTTCGCCTTTCGCGGCTTCACTCCTTCGCGGATTTTATATGTAAGCATATTTAAATATATATCGCGGATTTTTTGCTGGTTCGCGGATTTCTGCGGACAATGGGTCTTTTAATTTCTGGTACATGCTTCCTCAGTTGGTTTGCCCAGTTGATTTCATACAAGGGACGCTATTGGCAGATGGCTGAGAAACTACCCAACTTACTTTTATCTCTCTCTCTCTTGCGCTGACTTTCTCTGATCCTGACGTAGGGGGATTGAGCAGGGGGGCTGTTCGCACACCTAGATGATACGGACGCTCGTCTAAAAATGCTGAAAGATTATCTTCACGTTGCTACCTTCTGTGCAGCTGCTTCCTGAAGCGACATGCTGCATGGTGCTTCACATGCTTAAAAGCTCGAAGGGCACGTATTGATTTTTGATTGAAAAATAAACTCTGTCTCTCTCTCTCTTTGTCTGCTCCTGACGGAGGGGGTGTGAGCTGCCGCCTTCAACAGCTTTGTGCCGCGGTGCTTCGCATACTTAAAAGCCAAACAGCCCTATTGATTTGTTTGCTTTTCTCTATCTCTCTGACATGCTCTGCTCCTGACGCGCACTCTTTTGAAGAGGAAGATATGTTTGCATTCTTTTAATTGTGAGACGGAACTGTCATCTCTGTCTTGTCATGGAGCACAGTTTAAACTTTTGAAAAAGAGACAAATGTTTGTTTGCAGTGTTTGAATAACGTTCCTGTCTCTCTACAACCTCCTGTGTTTCTGCGCAAATCTGTGACCCAAGCATGACAATATAAAAATAACCATATAAACATATGGTTTCTACTTCGCGGATTTTGTTATTTCGCGGGTGGCTCTGGAACGCAACCCCCGCGATGGAGGAGGGATTACTGTATTTATGATTTTTTTTTCACCTTTCATTTTTGTGTTTCTAATGTAATGGGACGTGCATTATAATGCCTCGTCACTGTGATGCCGTATGGTTGAAAGATACAATTCATGAGGAGAGGCTTATATACTGGAAAAAAATATTAATAATAAAGTCCAGAAGCTGTCCTATTGACCACATAGCTGGCTTTCCCACATTGAATGTTATTGGTGTTGTTTCGGGTCATTCAGCTGGATCTTGACAAGTAGGGTTGTCTGCCAATTGATTATAACAGTCCTATTAGCACTGCTGGAGGGGAGGATGTGCAAAAGGAGTCTTTTAAATTAGACAGCATATCACATGCAGTTGCCTTATGGCCAAAAGCCTGTATTGAGTTATGCTGACTCTATAAGTGTGAGTACTCATGCTCAGTGAGTCAACCTTCTTTATTTATAACACAGGCAACAGAGAACATCATAACAAGACAGTTTACTGAGCCAACAAGTATATATACAGCACCAAAGCACCACAATGAAATACAACTACAATAACAACAAGAAGATAAAAGTTACTGCCACACCGACAAATGGCTGAAAAAAACATTTTTAAAACTGTGTAAAAACAAATTTAGAATAGTCTGTATAAGAAAGAAGCTGATCGTAAATGCAAGATGATAGTATTCAACATGACAACACAGCAGAATTGGGACCAGTATAGTTAGTACAAATAATTCAAATTAGAGAATATAGTTACAAGGGGCATGTAGCAAGAAAAGGACTATATTTAATGTAATTTCTGCACAGGACCCTTTCCTGGTCAGGACGCCATAATGAAAGGCTAGTATGGAAGGAGGCATATCCCAGCCAGGATGAAGCTGTTACAACAGCCTATACAAAGGGATTGATTAATGGAAAGTAAGGGGGAGCTGGCATATCAAGAGCAGTGGTCCACTGGTGCAGACCCAGTAAGGGTGCCCCCGGGGATGTGTGGGAGTCGTAGTCCTGAGGTATAATCCAGTCAGGGTCCTTGGTTTCTGTCTTGTCAGGCTATACAACCGTACTGGAGTTACTCATGGGTCTAACATAAAAAGTAAGCCTTCCAGCCTACTCCAGAGAGTCAGACACGGGAGGCAGAAGGCAAAGCCCATCTGGAGGAGGAAAAGGAGAAGTATTTATTACAAGATTGTGGAACTGGTTTGTAATAAGGTATTTTGTGAAAATGAAAACCTTTATATTGTACTTGGGACTGTTTAGTATTGTGTGTCTGGAGTTTTGGGGCTTAGTGGCACACCTTGTTTTTTACAATAGTCATAGAATAATGGCTTTTTCATGAAAGTAATAAGAGCAAGGAGAAAAGACAGCTGGCCTGGTCATATATATTGCAAATTATACAGTATGGCATTACAGAAAATCATACCTGAATATTATGATAAGGGATTAATAATAAAGATAATCTCTACATAATGTATATGCAGTAACTACAGATCTGCCAGAGGCTCGTGTTGTCAGCAAAAGGTAATACATTTGTTGGATAGGGTGAATTAGAACCCATATTCTCATTTTTCTGTGTGCAATGATAAATTTCCAAGTAAGGCAAAAATGAATGAGACACAAAATACCAAAATACCATTGACTTAAGTACCCAATTCATTTTTTGAGGTGAACTGTTGACAAATGAAATAATACCCTGCCAGCCTCTAAAAAACACCATAACTCAATCACTAAGGCTCAAATCACATTACAATTTGCATAACATTATAATATTTTGCCAATTTTTTTTTGAGTCTCATGTCTTCATAATTTGTGTGCAGCATGAGTTCTGTCAGCCATGGCTGTTGTTGAGTGACAGGTATTTTTTACCTTTACTGCTGTTGTTACGTAAAGGCTATTAACTACTTCTAAACAGGGATGGATCCATGAAGTCCATGGGCCCCTTAGGCCTTTCAAGATATCACCCCCTTTCCCAACCCAGATGCCTGCTAGAACCAACCTACTGAGGCACTTGGGGATTTGTATACTAACTCTGTCAAAATTTACATCCCTGAATATGGAAAAAAGTAAAGCTTATTCACAAGCTAAACAGTTCAATCCATAGTTTGTAAGGTTTCTGAGCAGCAGGACATAATAAGAAATAACTATTTCTGAATAAAACTGTATTAGTATTATTTATAAATGATTCAACCTTATTAAACATGTGCTTATTAAACACCTTTGATCTATATGACAAATATGTTCTGAGAGGCTTTCGGAGTCTTGTGGTAAGGTGGTTGCACTCACTAATCATGGCACTGGAGAGTGGTGATAGGTTACATGTTGATTAGCAATGCAAATAAGAATTTCACTGGACTCTGTAACATGATGATAATGATATTATAAAGCTATAGATCTTATGACCAGTGGAAAACACAAATAGAGAAGGAATGCAGAATAATAATTAATAAATCAGTTGTCTTACTTATTTTGCCTTGCTCCTGTCTTACTCAAAAATCAGTCTTTCATGAACCTCAAAACTCATACCACCTGGATTCATCGTATGAGGCTTAATTGGCTACATTTTCATGCAAAATCCATCCCCCCAAGCTTTAGGCTCCTGGGCCTGGGTCTGGCAGGAACTGTTCAGTGATCTATGCATGCCTCACCAGTACGTACTGCACATCTAAGCGGCTTTGGAAATTCAGCTTAAAGTCACAAGCATGGCTTTCTTTTGAGAATTGAATTATTTCTAGAACATTAGAGTCTTTGCTTTCAAAGGAATCTGCCAAAGATTAAATTACTAGTTCAAGTTTGGTGAATTAAATACAATTTTTATTGTTAAGCTCGAAAAAGTCTCAACATTAGTTTAAAAAGACAGATTCCTTGAAAAATATTTTTTTGCTTTGTTTTGTCTGTGATCTACTTTGATTTAACTCGGATACAGGAATAAAGTTCTAATTTACCAACATAAAGCTAAAACTCTGCTTTGCTCTCAGCCAGTCTTCATTTATATCTTTCTGAGACCGCACACAGCTAAACTCAAATCCTGCTAAGAGGATCTAAATAAATTCATGTTTTAATGAGGACAGAGAGAAAAACTTAACAAAAATGATGTAGAATTATTCAAGCTGTATTCTTTTAAGAGAACATTATGAACCGAGTGTAGTTAGAGAAATAACTGCTTTGATTATAGCAACCCCCTTTAGTCATGATAAATACGTAAATATTAAAAAAAAACAAAACTTTCAAAGTAAGTTGTCATTTCAATGCCCCCACCATGCCACTGCATGTTTTCTGTTAAATTAATAGCTTTTTTGTGGTCTGACATTGCACAATCAAATATGCTTTTCACAGTTAGAACCATGATTCAAAAACTGGCAAATAATACTCTTAATCTGTAAATTATAATTATATGCTTCTATAAAGCACTACTCTAATAAAACTTTATAATTATTGTTATTTTTGTAATTTTAATTATTAAGTGAAACAAAACATATATTGCAAATGTTTTGCTCTTTCATTCAGGGCACTGCAGTTCCATCATTTTGAGATAACAATGTGTGTGACTGTGCTGAAAGAATGGCTAGCATGGACATTAGCAAAGTTTAAGGTCTGTCACCATGGTAACATAGATGAGGAATACATCTGGAATAAGGAACCCAGGAAGGCGAGTAATTTAGCTGAAGATGAAATGCTCTTTCTAAATGGCTCCCTGGAGTAAAGGTGTTAAGTCTGAAAAAAGCACTCAAATACTAGCCCTGGGGAAGTATCTTATAAACACTTCCACCAAAAATTTAAATCACAACAGTGACAACATCAAATGTTTGCAGAACCTTTCAGTCTAAAGGTAGCAGTGCCACTTACAAATATCAAGACATTAGCATGAGTTCATTACTCAATGATACTGCATTCTTAAGTAATGTATCTTCATGCAGTTACCAATAAGAAAGACCACAGAAAACAACTAGGCTCTGTTTATTTAGTTTTCAGACATTTGCACTTTTCTTTTGCAACAATTTATTAATGTGCCACAAGAGAGTGTAATTGTTCTTTCAGTTAAAATAATGTATGAACTATGGTCAGATGCCACGTACCATATTAAATACAGAATTATTAAGATGCAAATGTATTAACACATAGATAATAACAACTTTTAACTGTTGACATATTAGCTATCAATATTTTTATAAAACCATGATATCTGATGTTCGCATGAATCGTCCTGACCTCTTACCCTTAAACATCATGTTTTAAATAAGAAAAAATGATATACTGTATATTGATCAACAGCTTGTATTGCTTATTTAATGCAAAAAAAAAATGTTGGATCAATTCCTATATCCAAGATAACCACTAGTACATTGGTGGTTCCAGCTCCTGCTCCTGAGTCTGGATTTTTGACCATCATCATCAAATTCTTCTTTGAGAACCCTGAATACAATGAGGACTGATTGAGGTCATTTATGTTAGGTACAATGCCTAGAGGGGACTGGGTGGTCTCGTGACCTCAGAACCCCTGCAGATTTTTTTCTCCAGCTGTCTGGAGTTTTTTTTTTGTTTTTTCTGTCCTCCCTGACCATCGGACCTTACTTTTATTCTATGTTAATTAGTGTTCCCCAGTTTTATTTTCATATTTATTTTATCTTTTTTCTCTTTCTTCATCATGTAAAGCACTATTTTGTACACTGTTTGTATGAAAATGTGCTATATAAATAAATGTTGTTTTTTTGAATTCCAAACCTGACACAACTGTGGAAAGGTTGCACATTCTCCCCATGTCTATAAGATTTTCCTTTCACTGTCTAAAGACATACATTTTATTCTGGTAGGTAACTTTAACACTTGAATTACCAGAGCCTACGAAAAAACTCGTAGATCCGTCCCACCTTAAATCGCTTCTCACCTCTCTGTCAGCATCCTTTGTCCTGTCCTTTAACAACGTTCATTTGGCAATCCCAGTTTCAAGTATAGTGGTTAGACAGCAATAGTCCAGCTCCATCAGAAAGTGAAGATGTTCTAAATTGTTACATATGCATAGAATGGAGTAATTCTAATGATAAAAAGGAACATTCTTATTTAAATTCTTAACAAAAAGGTACATCCAGAACACATTGAAGTGATTTTTGTTTTAGAATACATAAAATGTTTCAAAACATTTTAATTCACATTTTTTTCTGGTCAAACTTGAAGTCTCACTCAAATGATGATATAAAGCCACACCACAATGAAAATGTACCATTCTCCTGCAAAACACTGAAGCAGAATAGACAGCCTTCCACCCTTCTACCATACCCATACCATACCATATTTATTTGTTGAGCGCTTAAAAACACAGCATTACAACCGACCAAAGCGCTGTACAGTTAAAACAAACAGGACTAAAAACAAAATATTAAAGCAAACATTAAGAGAGAATTTGAACTAAGAACTATCTTGCATTTTTCAGAGTAGCCACTCAGTGAAGCCATTTTGTGCCACTTCATGGAGCTGCTACTAGGAAAACTGGTGTCACACACGTGTGAATGGGAGGCAACTAAAGGGCTTGGGTAAGGGCAATTCCGAATCAGACCAGGATGTGAGAGAGTGCACTGACTATTTTTCTCCCTTTCCTGCAGACCATTCACGGGAGATTCCACCTGGCCCTCTTGACATCACTTCTGGGTCCGAGCCTATGGAAGAAGACCTTGCTGGCTCCAGCCCCTGTGATGTCACATCCGGGCTCGAGCCTATGGTTAAAGACCATCATGTGCCCGACCCCTTTGACCTCACTTCCTGTGTTCCCCTTTGAAAGCTTCAACAATTTTCTCTGTTCGGTCAGTATTGTTTTGGACTCAGTTTTGTACACATCAATGCAGTTTCCATTTTGGCAACTTTGCAACCAGGATACCAAATATACGAGTGGCTGCCCCAAACCTTGCTATGACTCAGAGTGGAGTTTGTGACACCGGCAAGAGATTTATTGAGTAAAAATGTTCATAATGCATCACAGACAAAAATGTCAGCACAAATGATATAAGGTATTAAGGCTTTTTATCAGTTACTGTTGGGATAAATTAAATCTTGTGTGTCTTTTTTATGCTTTATTTTAACTATTGTGAGTGCCAGTCAATTGCTGGTCTATTTGAATTTTACTGTAACTAATTGAGTGACATTACTTCCCAGGTGTCTACCAAATGTGCTCTTTTCTACAAACAACTAAAACGAACATAAAATACTGTTACCATAGGTGTTTCAGTAAAATGTACTACCTACACTGATGTCATTCTATAATTGGTATCAATTGGGCTTGATGTATAATCTGTATTTTTTTCTGATTAAATGGAACCAAGATTATCCAGAGGAGGTACTGTACCAGGTAGCTCACAACCTAATTTTAACCTTTGTGCCATTGCAGTAGCTTCTGATGTGTTTTGCATTTGTCTTATGAAGCCTTTGTAAAGTAATTTGCAATACGTAGAGCTGTGTAAAGTGTAGGATATTTTGTTATATTATGTTTTTTCTGACAAAATGGACACATTTCAAGTATTTACGAATAAACTTTAAAAAATGTAAAAAATCTGTATTGTATGCATATAATGCAGAGTAATAATAATTTTAATAAGATGAGCTCATCAAAAAGGTGCAATAAAATTTGCTTTTTCTTATTTTTGATCAAAACCATTTCAACAAGGTCTCTGTAGTAAAAGAAATATTTTGACAAAAGGTTATATTTGAGGCACAATCATTCAAACAATGCAAAATATCTTAAAATTTTATGTACTGTATTTTGTAATAGTGTATATATCTATACATATTAATAAAAGGCAAAGCCCTCACTGACTCACTGACTGACTGACTGACTGACTGACTGACTCACTCATCACTAATTCTCGAACTTCCCGTGTAGGTGGAAGGCTGAAATTTGGCAGGCTCATTCCTTACAGCTTACTTACAAAAGTTAGGCAGGTTTCATTTCGAAATTCTACGCGTAATGGTCATAACTGGAACATATTTTTTGTCCATACACTGTAATGGAGGAGGCGGAGTCACATATCGCGTCATCACGCCTCCTACGTAATCACGTGAACTAAAAACAAGGAAGAGATTTACAGCACGAGTCAAACGCGGGAACGAAGGTAAATGACGTTAATTTTTGACTGTCTTTTAATACTGTGTAAGCATACATATTAACACATGTGCAATTAAACGTGTGCATTTACGGGGTGATTTCTCAGGCTTAAAAGCTCGCCTTTTATCAAACGCGGGAACAAAGGTAACTGACGTTGTTCACTGTCTTTTAATACTGTGTAACCATACATATTAACACATGTGCAATTAAACGTGTGCATTTACGGGGTGATTTCTCAGGCTTAA